>NW_008587672.1:151261-157820 GCF_000691845.1 Merops nubicus
CACCAAAATATAAAGCAAGCACTATATACCCTAATTGGTGGTGAGGGTGTGCTGTGTTGTAAAAACAGCACTCTTTGTGTGTCTATTATCACTTTTGAGCCCTCTCTTGGTTGTCTCTTTTTATTTCACACAAGCATGGTATTAGTAGCCTGGAGCAATCTCTGTGTGCCCTTTCAATCAGAAAAAATGTCTTGATTTGTATACTTATATAGCACAGGACAAGCTGAAGTGAGAATTTACTTCTTGAAGAAAACAGATTTAATGTGAAAGGTGATCTTCAAAAGTTTCACAGTTTCAGTCACCTTCAATAAGCACCAAGAAATGTATCTCCTTTTTCAAGTGGGTCTACCATAGAGCTGAGAGCTGCAAAGTTACGGAATGTTCTATAGATGTCCTTTTCTTTCAGGCCAGCATACATATTAGCAGTATTAAAGTAGGGTTAGTATGACAACCATCAGCCCCACACTTTCGGTACCTCACTGCACTGCTTTGTGATACAGAAGTCTGCCCAGCTCAGAGCCTTCAGCCTCTCCATAGTTATGTGCTCCCTCCACCCACCTTAGACTTCCCTGTCTTCTGATTCTGGTACCCCACAGCCTTCTAAACTTCTTTGTGTGTGTAGGAAAAAACAAAACAAAACAAATCAAACACCCAAACAATGTTAACAAATATATTCGCCATTTTTTTATAATACTAAAAAAAAAGTACAGTAACCAAAATGTTTATTGGGAAGTTAGGAGTCATCTTCAGTTTTCCTGGTTGTACATTTGTTCTTAATCTTAATTCATATAATTCCTGAACCTTGAAGTGAGTGCAAAAATAGACAGAGGACACAGCATGGTCATCAGCTTGTTGTTTGAAGTGCTGGGAGCTGCCTGAAAGGATGCTGTACTGAGAATACTCTTCAACGTGAAAAAGAGACCCACGGGAAAACAGCTATTATCTCAAGTAATCTTCAGGAAAGAGGATGTGTCTATGAAATAAGTTTTGGAGACCTTTGGTAATTTGATACCTCAACCTCTGCTCACCAAGTTACTAGATCAGAAAAGAAATGTTCATAAGCCCTTTTGAAATCCCATTCTTCCGTAACAGCAATGCACTAAAATGCATGGTATACGGCAAGCAAAGGATGGATTAGGAGGTGACCTAATGATTATATGAACAAAAGAGGGGGAAAAACATTGCACCACCTTTCCGTGAGTTCCACTTATCCGTGAAATAACAATTGCATCCATATTTGCATTTCCATTATACAGAATAGCCTACCTTCTGACTTAGTGGCGCAACAGTATTGTTTTATTTATTTAAACTGGATGGTTTGCTTTTCACGGTACGACCAGCTGGGAGAAAAAACAGGATTCAATAATGCGAACATTTCACAGTAAATAAATTGCATTAATACAACAATATAAAAGCTGTACTCAGCAGTTTCTCTAGGACAAGGTCTGTTCCAGAACTATGCATACAGCTTTCTTAATGCTTGCTTGGAGAACAATGAAGGTTATATCTCGTTATATGAAATAATACAAAAAGATGTTGAATTTCTATTTGGGATCTTGTTTACTCACTTCCCAGCATTAAAAATAGTTACATGGTTATTTGGCTGCTTTCAAGAAGAAATATCTGTGTCTATTTTTTGCTCCTGTCACCACTGCAGACTTCTGTGTAAAATCTTGCAATGACTAAGGACTACACGAGGAATAGAAAAGCATAACCATTAACTCAATTTCAAAGTGACTTTGCACAGAGATCACTCACACACACCTCCTCATCACCCCACCCACCCCCCCCCAAAAAAAAAAAGAAGGAAGGTTCTTTTGGTGCTAGATATGTTGATGTCATTGCCTGGCAGATTTATCATCCTCTGTGCAGAATTCCATCTCCTCTTTGGGTTGCTATAGAGGATAAATATTCTTTGCTCCATCTGTTTGAGTTGTCAGAGGCAATGGGCCTCTTCTCCTCCTTCTTTGGTCTCCTCTGTTTATAGAATATGCACATTCTCTCTTAAGAAAAACCCTCATAGTTGTTTGCCATGGAAGCACTCGGCAAAAGCTCTGCTTCTACATCCTAAACAGTTCATATCTTAAGTATATATATAAAATTACACAGAACATATACTAAATCTCCGTTCAATAGTCTGTCACTGTTCCTGCTCATGAATCATTTGCAAAGGAGCGACAAACATCTGAAAGTAAATGAGGAAACACTAAACTGGTGTCATGACTGTTATTCCTTATGTCAAGTGATGGGAACTGACAACTGCTACCGTATGGCTCCGAATTTGTTATAACAGAGTCAGTGGCAGGGCCTTGTGGCAAGTGAGCACTTCCACAACGTGTTCCTTTTTATCTTCTCTGACCCTCATGCAGTGCTTCCAATCCATGGCCCAGTTTGACACCAGCCAGTCATTTCTTGTATTTTGCTGGTAATAAATACCATCTGTGCAAACCCCATGCATGCTATTCAGCAATGATAATGTCCATCAGAGAATGCCAGTGCATTATTTTGCTGGCACTCAAATTTGTTTGGCCTTCGCAAGACAATGAATTTTTTATATATTGCTTAGAGAATTATTTTAGTATTTTGAGTTTCACAGAAACCCTGGATTTTTTCAGTATGAATGGAAAATCATTGTTGAAGGAAAGAACTTAGTGAGGTCATATCTGAGTTTGAAGGGTAACAAAAAGAAAATGAAAATAAAAACACTTGCCTGCTTTTAATGCTCATAGTTTTCCTCTTTCTCTTTGACTCCTTTGTAACAACTGCAATCTTTTTATTTCTGATCCAGCATCAAGCAAAAAGAAAAGCCTCTTGAAAATGTGGTCCTTGAATATGGGTAAGCATGTATTTTTATTCAAAAAACTACTCAATTATTTGCATGTTCACAAAAGTACCTCAAACATTTAAGTTAGGAAAAAAAAAAACACCAAGTGTTTTTTAACTCTATTGTTAATTATTTCAATGGGATAGTTTAGGACTGTGAAAGCAAACGACCAAAGTACTCCAGGTCTGTTGGCATATTCCTGGCTTCGTGTTTCTGGCATCTGTAGCCTGGGAGAGCATGAGCAGCAGTAGTGGGCATCAGACCTGGCCACCTACCCTGGGATTCAGAAGAAGTTCCTCCATTGTAAGACTGGTCACCCTCTGCTGCATAGCCCTGAGGACTTCACAAGCCTGTCCTTGGTCCTATTTCATCTGCAGTATTGCAACCTGTTGGGCCACTAGTAATGAACTTACAGAAGGTGGCAAAATGAGTTTCCAGACCTTTATGGCCTTCAATAGGGTCAGAAGTAAATAATTTTACAGTTATGGTTTTGCGTATTTTGTCACTATTCTGCTTTGCATGACATAGCTCTAGCGAATAAGCACCATCCCTAAAGAAAATGTGTTCAAGAAAGTATTTGATGGATTTATTCTCACATGTTCCCCAGTTTCTAGTCTAAACTTGTTATGTAGTAATACACATAATATGCTACCTATACTTATGCATAGATATAACGGTATTTTATTATGAAGCATTCATGCAGACCTGTCTTTTTATAGATAATGGTTGTCATGATTGAATCTGTAAAATTAATAACATTTGAGTCAAGCCATTTCTGCCTTTTTTGGGGGGGAATATATTTCTTCATGTTTACATGGGCAACTGGAGCATGGAGCCCCAACAAAAATCTGTAGCAGAAAGTGATGTAAGGTACTTTTATATTTTATCTTTCAAATAAAAAAAGGCCATAAATACATTCTACGCACGCCCATTTCACACACACTGACAAGCTCCCATTGTTCTTTCCTTAAAGATACACTTAGCGTGGAGTACATCTGGGGTGAAATGATAAATAAAGAGAATGAAAATACTGTTGCTATATTTATATTTATCATTAGCAAGACAACAAGAGCCTGCATTCTCTACTGATTACAATTAATGCGAAAGGGTAGAAATTATAAGGAATGAAAAAATTTCTCACACATTATGCATGAACATTGAGCTGATTTTATTCTAATGCTCCATGACATCTATACAGTAGTCTTGTAACAATTAAGCATAATAAAGATCTAAATATGTAATTTTTCTTTTTAAGCCACTGCTAAATTATAACCTTAAAAATGGTGGAATTTCATCAGTGCCACTGTTTGTTGTTAATAAAGAAACAGGAATTTATGAATCTAGTTTTAATTATACATGATCTCTAATTCTGTTTTTAATGCCTATTCATCAACTCATCTGCAATGGTGAAATGCAGTTTTCATGCGGTATTGCCTTTAAACACTACTTAAGTCAAGCAGAATGGGTTCCTGAGCAGACCCTTCAGCTGTGTAAGTGATTTCATCTGAGACCAGCACTCCCTAAACTGGCCTGGCTCTGCTGACATTAAAGCTACTGGAGTTGTGATAAGTATCCCCAGGTGAGGATCTGGCCTCTAGTTTTTGAGGAAGAAGTATCTACAACACAGCAAAAGTTGTAAAGCATTCACTTTGAAAATCTGAGACCCTAGCAACAAACATTTTTTTTGCCTTGTCACAGTATCCTCCTGCCTGATGACTCTTCTGCTGACATTAAACTAAATATTGAACACCCCTTCAAGGGATTTGCCTTTTTACTTCTAAGCTTTTCAAAGAAACTGATAATTGTCTAATTATATGAATAATCAAGGCAATAAATATTTAATCAGTAACATCAAAGACGCGGACATAGTTCAAGAGTTGAGATACGTGCTTAATATTGCATTGCTCATAACACAAAGAAAATCATAATTTCCTTTAAAATATGTTTGTTAAAGGTATTTTCCTCCTGCCTTTTGGAACAGTAAAGTGGAGAAATATTGGGAATTAATTTGCATATATTTATTTAATTTTCTAAACATGTCATTGTGTCATTTGACAAGCTGTTGGATGAAACAGAGCAGTGGTTGACTAAGGAAAATAACATCAAATCTGGAAACACTTCACAGTGCCAGTGGTGGTCTGAAGTCTGACTAGGCATGGTGACTAATATAAGTTGTTGCCCACACATAGAGCCTCGATTGTCTGTTCAGTGGCAAAGGAGTCATTTTGTTCCTGGTTTTGAGTGAGATACACTGACAAGCAAATATGGGGTATCATCATTGCCACTCTCTTGCAGTTTCTGCTTGCCTTTCTCTTCCCAGCATCTGGAAGGTGATATGTCAGTTTAGTCCTAATTCCCCCTTTCCCATTTCATCTCTCAAGGCTCAGTGTAACAGCTAACACTGGTCATTAAGAAATACACTTTGATTTTGACATGACCTCATGCTCAGGATGGAGCTAGCCAGAAAACAAAACCACCATCCTGGTTTTAGTATTTCAGACACACCTTAAGCAGTTCAGGGACCCTCCATCAAGAGCAGTTGCTACCTATAGAGACACTGTCAACTTTATAAAACCCTTAGATGCTTTTTAGTGGGCTGCAGCCATCCTACTCATTGATGTGACTGCTTACCAGTCAGTCTCAAGTACACCATCACTTCTGGTGCACAGCAACAATATTTGGACTTTCTACTTTCTTAAAGTAATACAGAAATATTTCAAACCATGTACTGATCCAGATTCTCAGGCAAAAAATACATCTAGTCAGCTGCATTAATGTAAAGGTATTTATAGGGTATGTTAATCTCAATACTCCATTATTTAATAGAGTTGGTTGTAAAGCAACAAAAGCATAAATACTGTATAATATTTTAAGCTCTGACTCCAGAACTTCTTTTTAATAGTTACATAGTATCTAAATGCTCCATTTTGTTCTCCTGTTTGCTGGCAAACAGGATTGGATTTCCTGTTTGGAAACATTTGGATTTCCTGCTTCCCAATTTAATTTTTTTTTTAAATGAAAGAGTGAAGAGTTCTAAAGCTAAAAAAAACCCCCAAAACAAACCAACAACACAACTTTTAAATTTAAAAGTCACTTGTGTTCATTTTGTTTGAATAAATTCTAATTGAAATGGAAATTCATAGCCGCCCAGAGAAGGTGAGCCTTCCAAGGGCTTCTACAAATGTACAGCTAGACAAAGAAAGAGAGCTAATAGCCTCATTGTTCTTAAGGAAATTAGTACAGGGCCCTGTGACAGTGTCATTTGGCCACCACACCCACTCACCAACCTTACGCAAAACTGAACGAGTAAGAAGGAAGCATGCCACCTGTGTTATGTTGACCTCATTGTCAATTAAAAGAGTGAAATTTTGCAGGGTGTTCACCCCCATTATTATATCTATACAGAATAAATTATCCAAGTGGAAGGATAAAGAGATTAAAGGAGGCTTATTGACCCAAAGAAAACTTCTTGATGGAAGAATTCTTCATTGAAAAAAAAAAAAAACAACCACCCTGCATCTGAGAACAATAGCTGAAATTGCAGGTATTCACAAGCAGAGACAAAACTTACTTTCAAAAAGAAAACACGTCTGCTATTTAATTTCTAGTGTTGAGAAATAAATGTAAATTGTACCTGTGCCTGGGCCTTTGCTTGGAGAACAAAGACCAACTCTAATAAATGTCTTAAAAAGCACAGTTTCTCCTGTCTGTGCCAGCACTGCCACAGCAGGAGCT
>NW_008587672.1:157839-158200 GCF_000691845.1 Merops nubicus
TACAGTGTGATCCAGAAGCTGCTTTTAGACACCACAGTGCCATAAGCCCACTGATGGTGGGGAGAGAGGGTGGTGGGGGTGAGAGGGATAACAAGCTATGGGATTAACAAAACCCTAACCATGGAATTTGAAGTACTAACATGAGAAAAAAATAAAACATTGTTTAGATACAGCTTGGCTAAAACATGAGGCAGGGAAAACAGACAGTAGATACTTTAAGGATGTGTTTGCATAGGAAATGGTACTGAAATAGAACTATGAAGCATTGGATAAATAGGAGAGATGAAATCAAGTGAAAATTTAAAAAAAAAAAAAAAAAGATTTGACAGTAAGTGCTGTAGGGTTGCTTCATTATGTTTTC
>NW_008587672.1:158231-164520 GCF_000691845.1 Merops nubicus
GAGTCAAGCCTGCTTCACTGGAAACAGTAAAACACAACCCAAGCTGGACAAAACAAAATCACAAGAAAACATACTGCAGATGCAGTGAAGCAGTCAGAGCTGGTGCCTGAGAACATTCCCATCCCTGGATTACCCGTTTGCTAGGTGGTGTTTCACCATGATCCCTATTTTTGTCCCTCTGGAACCACTAACCTCCCACCATACAGTGATCCCAAGTGATCGTGCACACTTCCAAAGATTTCCTTGGGAGACTGAAGCCAGTGTGACCTACCAGTCTGTATCATGCAGTACTGACATTTGTGTCCAAACTCCTGCCTCTGAAAAGAGACAGCAACCAAGGTTATATGCTGCCGTCACAGAAGAAATAGCCAGAAATTAACTGCTCTATGAAAAGATGCAAAAACACCATCCAGTCTTGAAAGTGTGTGATAATTTCCCTGGTCTATTTTTATAACTGAGTGGAAAAATCTTCTTTAATATTCCACACAGATTATTGGAGAACATTTAATTTATGCTACTAAGTACTGCCTTAAAATACCTTTACTGGAGTCTTCAAAATGATAAACACCTGTCTTACCACTCACACCAGGAGTAGGTTTCCAACACACAGATCATAATAACAAAATGATAATTTGTGAGGTTCTGAAAGAAGATGGGACTAGTAAAAATCATCACGTAATTGACTTTTTAATATCCCAAGATCACTATTGCTTAATAAGACTGAGACTTTGATAATGAAATTAAAGCATAAATCCCTGGAAGAGACTTTCATGAGTCTAAAGTGCAATTATTTGGTTAAAAAAAATAAAAATCTGCTGTAAGGTTCTAAATGTCTCTGTCAATAGAAATGCAATGAGAGAATATAAGCACAAACTATTAGAAACAAGAGCAGCTCAGCAGTGAAGATGTCTAAGAAATTGAATTCTCTGATAATGCTCAAGAGCCTAAATTGTTCTACCAAGCATTGCAGTTTAGAAAAAAAAAAAAAAAAGCCTCAAATTAGAAAACTGCTGGTACAATCAAATTTTGCTCCATGATGGTGTGGAAGGAGTAAAAGATGTTTTTTAAGGTGCTCTGAAAAATCCTGGGCCACTCAACCAGACTTTAAAAGAACTTTCCAGTGATTCCACAGCTCACAGCTCCGCAGACCTGAGACACCACAGTTGGCCCTAGAAAAACAGCCCAAAATCTGTTGTGTTCCTGCCTGTGGCTTTCAGGTTCTCAACACAAGGGAAACAACTATGAAGGGGAAAAAAAAAAAAAAAAAAAAAAAAAAATAAAAATCCTGAAAGCTAAAAAAAATTGGTAGGAATTCCCCTCCTGCTCACACTTAGCCACATACATAGAGGCAGGTTTCAGAGGGTGTGGGGCTCTACCTTTCACCACAGGCTTTAGGAAACTCCTTGCCGAGGTCCCTAAGAAGCTGCCTCAGAGCCAGAAGCATTTCAAAGTGTTTTTCAAGGGCTAACAGACTCTCCCCTTTGTGGAAGTCAGTCTAGATGCTTAATGAATCATGGCTCAGGCCTGTTTCCAGATGCAGGGATGTTTTTCATGAGATACTTGAATTTCTGGGAATAGCAGGGTGTTCTTTTTCCAACAGTCTGTTTTGTCTGATGAGGTTTTGCCAGCCTGTTTGCTGTCTCGTTTCTACAGAAGGAAGCTAAACACTAGCTTTTTAAATTATTATTACTTTTAGGACTTACTTTAAAAAAATTAAGAAATTGTGTAGCTGAAAACACCATGTGCAGCTGTTTAGAAAAAAAAGTGAGAAAGTTTCTGACACTAAGTGCCCTAGAAGTCTACGTATCATGTCATGGAAAGAGGCTCTCAGTGCAGGTACTGTGGCTCCAGGGTGGCAAGACAGAGCTCCTGGAGCATCACCAGTTCAGGTGCACAGCAAAATCTGGGCAGGAGACACAATCATTTGATATCTCACTGTTGTGTTTGGCCTGGACTGCCTGTCTAACTCCAAGTAACCTGGATGTTACTGCACTGACTGCTGGGTCCAGAGGTGTGAACTGAAGTAAAGCTCCTCTGACGGGAGAAGTAAAAAGCTATTTCTACCCCAAACCTCTCTGCCTGCGATGGGCCATGAGCACCTGCTTGGCAGGTGAACTCCTGCAGAGTTCACTGCTGTCTCCAGGCTTTGAACCACGTTCACGCAGCTGATAAGAAGAAATTTGATCTCTAGATACTTGTTTCTTCAAACTATTCAGATAACACACAGTAAGATGCCACAGTTTCAATTATTTTTCTTAAATTGCACACATGTAAGAGGTAGCAAACAAAACAGAAGTGCTGTTATTCAGAAGAGATCCTGAGACCCAGGATGCTAGAGAAAGATTAAATGTGATGGGGACTCCCTGGAGGGCTTTGCAGGAGTCAGGAAGAAGAGGACTTTTTTTTTTTTAACCCCAGCACATCTGAAACTGGGAATCTGAGGAAACAAAGAATAGCGTTTGTTTGATAAAACATAATTTTATTCTTAATTCATCTGACAAAGGAACTGAGAAACCATCTAAAGCACAGTGGAACATTAAACAAATAATACTCCCTGGACAACAAAGGGAAAGTAAGGTGAGAGAGGAAATTGCTAGAGAAGCTCAGATAATACTGTAGCCTTTTGTTGACTTTTCAAGTAGTGACTACAATTGTAGAATGGGTCTATGTGCTATGAATGCATGCTATTAATAAAATTCAGGTACCCTGCTAGTGCATTCTTCTTGCCAATAAATACACATCCCAGAACACATTAATCTGTGTGTCACGTAGTGTTTAATCCATGCACTTTATGCACCTGACAGAATTACAATGGGGATTCATTACAGGCCCACTTGTATGAGCATTTGGTGTCCCTGACTGTTAGGCACCCAACATTAGCAGTCTAACAGTGGGTCAGCCGGAGGAAGGATGAAGCCAAAGCTGAGCTGGAGATGAGGTGTTTTGACACCAAGGTCGTAGGAATCTGTGATCTGAGCCCAACAGCTGGCAGCTGCCTAAGCCACTGTCTTCCCTCTCAGCTTGGAAAAGTGAAGCAGAATTTCACAGGTTTTGGCCTTTCCAAAATGAAATGGGAAGGACATCCTATTTAACATCAGAAATGATACTTTTGGTGACATATTTACATAATATTTACACATTAATGCAACATAAGACTGAATTTAGATGGCCTCAGCAACCTTTGGTTCAGCTGATAATCTAAGTAGTGTTTCTGCTTAGTTGTTACTGTGCTTGAAGACTTTCACTCTTCCAAGAAACAAGTGGGCAGTTCCATGTTCCACAGTTCCCAAAAGGAAAGGGAGACACATCCACCTTTCTTAGCAGGACTTGGCTCTGAATTTATTTCATTGTCTTGGATTCAACCTAAGTAAATATTTTTATGTCCTATCCATCTGAGTTACTGCTTAATCTGAGCTGAAATCTAAAATATCAGAGGTGTGACTTAAGGATTTTAAAAACTTTATTTCAAAGGAGGAGTGTGACTGAAACTAAACCCCTGCCTTGATTTAGCAGTCACATCTGGAGGACTGCCCTTCTTATCTCAGCTTTAGCAGAAGACAAGACAGGCCAGTGGCTGAATGTTGCTCCTTGGAAAACCACACAATGGATTTCAGATAGAATTTCTAATAGTTTAAACCTTAAAGAAGTGAAAATACTTTTGAAGAGCTTTTTTAAAGATTTTTTTTTTTCTTTTCCTAAGGTCATTCCTTTTCTATGATAGTTTGTTATACAGAGAGGTCCTCAGAATAAATCTGTGTATGTCAGATGACTTCAGTGAGTACCCAGGAACTGAAATGAGTTGAGTTCCTAGACTTGTAATTTAGAACATAAGAAGAGCCATGTCAGGTCTTGTCTAAGCCATTAGTCACTCTTCAGTAGTGACCAATGGTGTATGCCTAGGGAAAAGTATAAGAATAAGACTTTGCACCCAAGAGAGATCTATGTCCCAAATGGATTTTTTTAATTCCATCAGTTTGGCTGCTGCCCTTTTTACCTAAAATATATTTCAGGCTTATAGCCATGAATTTGATTAGATGTTTAAACAGCTAGTTTACTAAACTAACCATTTAACTAGATGTTGGAACATGATCCCCTAATTGTTTTGAACTTGTTACCTAATCAGGCCCTTTGTTGTGCCCTAGTTCTTCTAGTTTGAGAAACAATGAACAATTTTCTCTGTTAACATCTTCATTTATGATTGCAAAGACCTGTCAGATCAGCTTCAGTTGTATCTTTTCCAGCTTTAGTCTCACTTGGCTTTATTCTTTGACAAAGAAACTACTCGGTGTTTGCTCATCTTTCTCTCCCTTACTTGAGTTCTTTTATTTCCCATTTCAAGACCACAACAGATCTAAATAAATACTATCCAGAGACCCCTTAGTTTCTTTGAAGACTGCAGTGATTTTTTTAGTAGTGCTGTGTAAAAATGGCATATGTCAAATACAGTGAAATTTCTTGGAGACTTCCAACACTGAAGATTAAGTAAATATGTTTTACTCTCTATACTAAATCTGCCCATGAAGCAGCTAAGTTCTCATCATCAGCAGTTACAGTAACTAGCTTGCCTACTTTTCTCATGCTGGGGATAATTCTGCCTTGGAGATGTTAATCATTGATAGCTTTTTTTCATGACAGATGTTTAAGCTGATACTGCCTTACATGACAAGAATGACAATAGACCTAACATCAGGTGCATTTGATAGGAACCCTCTAGCATCAATAGAACTGGTACAGACTCCTAGTCCTTTATCTCACCTCTCAGACAGTAGTTTGGCAGCCCTATATATGATAATGTAAGAATAATTTCTTATTACATTTCTGCTGTAACATACAAGCATTGTGTAATTCAGCATTAATGTCTGACAACCCAGCTGTCATCTTTCCAAAAATACTTGCTGTCTAACTACTTCTGTAGCTTCTACTGCTTCTATTCCAAACCAAAGGAAGAGATTCTGCTCCAGGGCATTTTGACAGGGTGTTATCTTTTGAAATGACAGATGTTTGTGCTGGAACTGTCTAATGGTTTTAAGGCTTATGCATGTTTCAATAAATAAGTGCTAAATTAGTTGCTAGGTCATAAGTTAAAGTTCAGACTAGGATACCTTGTAGAGAAATATGCTTGTGACACAAAACCAAGAGCAGCATGCTTACAAAAAAAAAAAAAAAAAACCAAAAAAAACCCCAACCAGTTTCAAACCACCTTTTAAACAACATGGAAAGCTAAGAAGCTCTGACTTTAAGACTTATGTATGTGAAAGGACACCAAGAGCGCATGTAATAGACGGAGTTGCCATTCTCTGCCCTTCTCCACTTCATTAACGAAGAGAAATACTTCAGAGGGAGGGCAAATAATTCCTCACCTTATAAAGGATTTTATTATTTGAACTAGTGTGCTAGTCCTTATTGACCCAACTTTGATTTGTAAGCTGATGATGAAATTAATTTGGCCTTTGGTATAACCACAATTAACTTCTCTGGAAAGGAGGCAATACGATGCCTTGCTGTTAAAAACACCTCTTTGCAAGGAGCAGCACGGGTCCTTAGGTGTTTTTTGAGGCTTCAGGAGGCTTACGTCAGGCTGAAGTGGTTTGCCTGCCTCTGGCTGGTCCTCTGCACAGGGTGGAATTTCACCTTGCAGTATAAACGATGGAAATTCTTTCACATCAGAATGACTGACTATTATCTGATGTGGGAGTTTAATTCCTTGTTCCTATTCCAGATAATAGACCAAACAGAACTGGAGGATGACACTGATTGAACAGCATTTAATATTCTTTGTTTCCAAAGTCTGGTTAACCTGTCACTACTAAATGAGTACGTGTTGTGTCTGATGTGATGTGTTTAGATTCTGTCTTGTATAAATAAATGGAAGTAGGATAAACTACTTGAGCTTTAAAACTAGTTACAAGGGAATACATGAAACACTTCTCTCCTTCTTTTAATCTGGTAATTATTGAATGGAAGGATGGGGAGGAAGAAAGAGAAAAAAAAAGGCAAAATAGGGACTTTTTGTTTTTTTTTTCCTGAAAGTCAGTCTTCTGCTTCTAAATTACCAGCTCACCAATCTGAGGACTCTATTTCTGGGAAACTTGCTCAGCAGGATCCCTTTAAGCCATTCTGGGATTACAGAAAAGCAAACACAGCACAAGTAATTCAGAAAATCAATATGAGATGTGGGGAGGCAGCTGAATGAAAGAATAGTACCACACCATTTATCTAACCAACTAAATAAATATGTGTATGTATATTTATGAACACACACACATATGTGTATATATATATACATATA
>NW_008587673.1:0-25504 GCF_000691845.1 Merops nubicus
CACCACCCCCCCTCAAACCAGTACAATCTCCAAATGAGGGCTTCTGACATAAGCGTGCGGATCAGTGGAACTTTGCATTTTTTATGTGGGCTTTTCAATAGAGTGTGCTCAATAGACATGACATTATTAGAAGAGCCTAATCACACTAGCACATAATTATAAGTTTCTTTGAATAGCTTTTAAGAGGTTCTTGCAGACTCCTGTTCAGAAACAAGGTATACACATGCCAAGTAGTATTATGCTTCTTGGTGTTAATTACAGTTTGCCATGTCTAGCTGGTTGTTCAGTTGGAAAAACATAATTATTTATTGAAATATCAAGCTGAGTCCTAAAAATTTCACTGCCCCTCACTTGTAGGTGGAAAAGCTTCTCTCTTTTTTATTTCTCCTTATCTTGAACCTTTCCCAGTAATGCTGTTTACCTTTTTATGAATTCAGCAGCTAAGAAGATCTTTTCCAGTCAATTTGCTTCTGCACTGGCTCTTTTTTGAGAGGCTGATGTTGCATGCATCAGGCTATTTCTTGAAAACCAATTTAAACCTGATTCAGATGTTTAATTTTCAGCTAGACATTTTCTTGTTCTTGGGGACTATTTTATAAAATCTGTTATTTGCAGTATTTCTCACTGCTTTATGTTTGAGATGCATTAGTTAAAACATGCTGTTCTCCATGGCCTAGAGACCATTTTAATATCTGCTGGATGGACATTTTATTGATTAGATTACAGGAACAATTCCTCTGTCTCCTGTGTCAACTCTTGGTCGCTGTGTTAACTTCTAATACAAGTATGCATTTCTGTGTACCACCTAGCTTTGCACTTTATACTTTATTTGTCTGTAATCTCTAACATTGTGTCACACGGGTGCTGTGGAGGCTTAAACGCATGCACAGTGCACACTGGCTGCACGCACATACACACTGGCTGCAAATTGCCTGCTTACAAATACAAAATACAGACAGACAGAAGGGGAGCAGAACTACAAAGGCTTTTTTCAGCACTCTTCTGGGATGACATATCATTGATCTTGGTAAGCTACACCAGCTTTCAGAGCTGAAAATGTGCTCTTTGTTCCATATCACCCATCTTTGCCCTCGAACTCTTGCATCTAATTATATGTAGCCTTTTTTTCTTAGAAATTATGAACATAAAAGGTTGGATTAGTTAGAGCAGTGTGCTGAAGGCAAGCAGTGCAACACTGCCTTTCTTTTTAAAACCTGGAACTCCCTAGCCCTGCAATTTCAAAACAGATGTATGTAAGGGCAGTTGTGAGATAGTCCTCAGGCAGGAGCCAGGTAATGGTGCAGTCATGTGCAGGTATGCTGATAGGTAGATATGAATACGTTTGTGTATAAGGAGTAGTTTGGATGGTTATATAGGACATTCTTTTGTCACAAACTTAGAACATTTTGCATTATGAAGACAACCGTATTTCCACAAAATAGAGAGAGGGATTTTTTTGTGGCACTACATACGATTTCCCAAAAGAGAATATTAAAGTTCCCTGAATTGTATTTTTGGGAAGGAACTGTTATACTTAATAGAAAACAGAATTATTTTGGCCGTTTTTCCTTCCTTTGAGCACTGGCTTCCAAAGACAATTGGACATTATACATCCCATATATATATTTTTAGTACATACGTATGGACAATATGTTAGAATGTAGGCAGCAACCAGAGCTACTTGTATTCTTAGGATATATTAGCAGTAGTCTGGATGAGGCAGGTTAGTATCAAAAGTAGCCATATACTTTTTTTTCCACTCTGCTCTTTTGTCATGGCATTTCAACCTGCTGCTATGTCTGGGCACGTAGGCAGTGGGGTTAGTGTGGGAGGGCAGCCTGGCCAGCAGCTGGAGGAGTCGTTGGTCCCTGCTTCTCTCCGTGCTGTGGCTTGGAGCTTAACCTCTGCCGAGGCCAGCTGACTTTCCACAGTGCTCCTAGGCTGATTCCCCTAGGCACACAGGAGTTTATTCAGGCACTTGCACGCTCATATAAAGAAGGCAAAATATCCTTCATGTGTCCAGGCAGCAGTAATCAAAAATGTCCTGGAAGATGAGTTATTTTCCTAGTCCTACCCTAGCTAACTGGGGCCCAAGCCAGCTGGGATTGCAACTCTGCTGGCTTATCCCATACTGCCCAACAACCCCTTCATCTCCCTCATGCACTGGTCTGCTTCCCAGACCATCCCCAGTCCTTCTTTTTCCCCCTTCCTTGCTTAGTGGTGGCCTTTCTTGCCGTGCAGAGCATCCAGAGATGCAGTAAGCAGGAGGCACCAACGTTGCCCATGGCTGACCCTGACCCCAAATAGCTGCTGGAGCCACTGCCCGGAGAAAGCAGTCCTGGGGACTGTGCCGAGTTGGAGTGCCGGGTCAGTGGCTGCCCCTAAAAAATGGTACATTTGCGGCAGAGGAAGCTCAGATGCAACTGGCGTGGGAAGGCGAAGAGCCCTGAGCTGGTGGGCTCTGCTGGAGGCCTGGCCCCAGGAGCCCGTGGTGCCGGCGTGGCGCGGGGCAGAGCTGCCTCGCTCGCCCTGGCCCGGCACAGGAGCCTGGACCAGGCAAAGGAGCCTGGACAGGATCAGCTCTGTGCCTGTATACACAGGATGAAAAGAGCCAGAGCAGGGCAGAAGAGCAGCGCAGCTGCTTTCTATTTTTAATGCTTTTTACAACATGTTTTCTTGTTTCCTAAACAAAAGCAGTTAGTCCAGGACCAGTGACTGTATCTGGAAATGCAGACTTTTATACTGCTTGTAATGTACACAAAGGAGCAGTGTTTCTCCAAGTGCACCAGCCCTTCCTTCCCAGTCCAGTTTTTAATTGCAAAAGGGTAAAAAATAAATGGACTTGCAAGCCTTTGAGAGTACTGGTGTATTTATAGCTATAACAATATTTATACACCACTAAGAAATACTTTGGTTTCCCAGTGTAGAATTCAGAGTGCTTTTATAAATATTGATGGACTTTAGACTTCTGGAAATAATGCTCATATCTCAGTTTCCATCAGTGAAACAAAACTACTATTAAAAAAACTATTTGGGGATTGTAGTTGACTGTAAACTTAAAGATGTTTGTTATGAACAGTGATAAAAAGGCAAATGTTGATACCTTCCAAAATTATAGGGCTATTCTAGATGACAAATTATTCTCTTGCACCTTTTACTCTCCTCAGCATTATTAATCATATTGGATTGGAAGCGACCTTAAAGATCATCTAGTCCCAATCCACCTGCCATGGGCAGGGACACTTCCCACTAGAACATGTTGCTCAAAGCCCCATCCAACCTGGCCTTGAACACATCCAGTAATGGAGCACCCACAACCTCCCTGGGCAACCTGTGCCAGTGAAGAACTTCTTCCTAATTTCTAATTTAAATCTACCCTCTTCACTTTTGAACCCATTAACCCTTGTATTATCACTACAAGCTTTTATAAGAAGTCCCTCCCCAGCTTTCTTGTAGGCCCCCTTCAGATACTGGAAGGCCTTAATAAGGTCCCCCAAAGCCTTCTTTTCTCCAGGATGAACAACCCCAACGGTTTCAGCCTGTCCTCATAGGAGAGGTGTTCCAGTCATGTTTGTGGCACTCCTCTGGACCTGCTCTAACAGGTCCGTGTCCTTAAGGTCATAACTGGAAAACCACATCAATTCAGATGTTGTTCCAGTATTTAAAGGATGGCTACCAAGAATATGGAGACTCCCTTTTTACAAGAAGTCACGTGGAAAAAACAAGGGGTAATGGGTACAAGTTACTCCTTGGGAGATTCCAATTGGACACAGAGGAAAACGTTGTGATGAGAACAATCAGCCATTGGAATGATCTCCCCAGGAAAGTGATGGGCTCCCCAACATTGGACACTTCTAAGATTCATCGGGACAAGGTGCTGGGCCATCTTATCTAGACTGTGCTTTTGCTAGGAAAGGTTGGACTAGATGATCCTTGAGGCCCCTTCCATGTTGGTAGGTATTCTATTATTCTGTGATCTTAAGGCTGCTCTACATCTGTCATATTTATTCTACACTGCTTAGTATGACTGAGCAGCTTAGCTTGTTGCACTGATACATGCTTTGATGAAGGTTTACTTCAGAAACAGGTATCTCTGAGTCCTTATAATCAAATGTGAACAAACTAGCTAACATGATTACTGATCCTGGTTGTAGGTGCCTGGCAGATTTCCTTTACTTTTTTTCAGCTGCTGTAAAGATTTAACATTAGGAAGTTTAGGAACAGAAAGAGGAAACCCTGAAGACCTGCAATATGATTTCAGTCTGACCATGCTTCTGTCGTGAGTCTGAGCACAACTAATGAAGCATTTAATTTGCAATGAAATAGTGTATGACATTGATGTTAGCTACGAAGTAAATAAATATGATAAATAAAATCAAATAGACAGCTTGCAAGTGTGGAAGTAGGAATGCATGCAGATGTTAAAAATGTGAGACAAGGTTATAAAAATACATCCTAGATATGGCTGGTGCAATAAAGAACAAGCTCTTCTTTCAGGTAGGCACTGCCTGATCCCTTGTGGCACTGCTCAGACCTCCTCACAGTCTTCTATGTGATATTTGATTGCTTGGTCTTTGCTTTTTAATTAAACAACACTCATCTAAAAATCTGGTCATTCAATCATAAAATATAATTCTTTGTCCTATTAACCCTGTCCTAAATCAAACAATTCTCTGCATGTTGCATCTCAAATACAGCTCACTTCCTCCTTTATGTTTCCAAGTTGCCCTTACAATAGATTTTCTTGTTACTCAGAAATCAAAATTGGGGAACAGGTGCATCAGGAAAACAGACACTATAGCTGGTTCTGTGCCAGTGCTGCTGCTTAAACATCAGAAATTATTAAAAAATTTAAATAAACCTCATCAGGGCAAGTTTTCCTCAGTCAGTAGAGCAGCCCCATCAAAAAGAAGTGTATTTGAGTCTATGAATGAGGCACTGAGGGTTCACCCTCTTTCTAAAGGTTTCATTTAACTGAAGCTCACCATTATCCTCTTTTCTAGCAATCATCTGCTAAATCTGGTAATAGTAACACTGACGTCAGTGGAGCTGGACAGGGGCACCCAATGGAGGAATTTGACCCACTGTTTTTTTGCTGCTACTGTAGTGTGCAGAATCCCCTGAACTCGTAATCAAGCAGGGAGAAACCCTCGAGCAATCCTTTCTCTGTAATCTCCACATACTGCTGTAGACCTGGGAGGAAATTACTAATCTAGTCTGGGTTTTATATAGCCAATGTGGTTCAGATAGCTCACAAACAGCAAGGGGAGGAATCCTGTCCTGCAGTTATGCTATGTAATTGCTCTGGTGCTTCTGAAAAGAGGATTTGCCTGATTCACACATTCCATGTGATCTCATATAAATGAGTGGGAGCCGTATAAGACATTGTACATTGCTCAAACTGTTAGAGCTTCGTACAGTTTTGTATCCTCATCTGCAAACCTAACTTTTATTCTAGTTGATCAGGGCTTGCAATCATCTTTGATTAAATTATTTATTTCAGAGTGGGATAAGAGTCATTGAGATGCAACAGTGGTCTGCAGCTGCTTTTGTGAACCTTAGGTAGAGTTTACTATTTGCTTGGAAGTCTTGCACTTATAATTTTCCACCATTCAATTCCTTGTTCTAGTAAATCATAGTCATATAGGAAAAGGTGGTTTGTGTTGAGACACTACTAGAAAGTGTCAGTTTCTGAGTGGAACTAAATTAAGCCTACAGAAATAAAGATACTAATTCCCCTTTATTCACAGAAATATTTCCTCTGGCATGCATGGCAGCATTGCACAGGCAGGCATCAGAGGGGCAGCTGCTGCACTTAACAGAGTGGTTTCCAAAGCTTCCTAAAGTGGAGAGTAAGCTTTAATGACAAAAGGATGCAGGTCAGCAGTTTTGGCTCTGGTTTTCAGAGAGGATGAACAGCTCCAGCCAGTACCAGTGAACAATTTCAGTTAAGACTAGTTAGGCTTGGATTCACTATGTCTGGATATTATTAAAAGGCTATTTGACAGTAGTTTCTGTATATGTTTATTGTGTTTATCATTGTTTGGAGTATCGAGATGAAAGGGCAGGGATTAGGGAGCCAGGAACTGATTCGGAGCATTTCTAGGATTGCTTGTTTTCTATCTCTTCATTTTTTCCATGTTCTGGTAACTGTTCACAGATGAGGTGTAGAACTACATACTATTTCACTTGAAAATATGATCTTTAAACTGAAGAGATTTGGATTCCACGTTCACAGAAAACTGGGAAGTGTGAGCAACCTGCACTTCTCAGAGGTATGAGTTCAGAGACAGAAGTTAATTAAAAGCAAGAGAGGAAAAACTGTTTCAAAAGCAACCACTTATATTCTATAGCTATAAGTCTGATGTACCAAATAAATTCATGGGTTTGACCAGGTCCAGCCTACCAGCTGGGAAACTGTGTACAAAATCATTTTGAGTAGAACAAAGTAGAGGGTTTCACCATCTGTGAACAGTGCAGAGGAATGAAAGTCTATTTATCAAGTGGAGTGGGCTGCAGAAAGGGAGCACTGCGGCTTTCCTTTTTGGAGCTCATTAGTCTGTGTTCCAGCTATAGCAGACACACTCATCATATAATCTGTTTCATAAACTGATTTTCTGCCAGTTTGTTGTTCTGCACATAGATGCTTGTTAAATATCTTTCTTAGGCTTAGTATTTTCTGTGCCAGTTCTTTTTGGACTCTGGTATAGAAATTGTCTTATTTCTGACTTGAGTGCTTTGAAGTTCTTTAGTTTTGTTTCTGCTTTTACACCTGACAGCATCTATCTTTGTAGCCTTGTCTTGTTGACCACAGGGACAAAGGCAGAATGTATAACGCTGCTGAAAACAGATGTGAATAATCAGTTTTGCAGTGGGGCCAAACCTGGTTTGTTTTTACCCACATCCCCTGTCAGTCTGTCACTCTCCTGCTTTCCACGGTCGCTGTATCTGTGAAGCACCTTTGCTTTGCAAGTTGGCCTGACCTTTTACAAAGCTCATTTTGTCCCTAAGTGTAAAGTTCTTTCAATTTCTGCTTTAACATCATGTAAGTCTCATTTTAACTTTCTTCTAGAGATGAAAAAGTGGCAAATAAAATGAGTTTCTCTGTCATTTTTGCTCTTTGGGTCTTTGCTGGAGTTGTCAGCAAAATTTTAAGGTGGAATCCAGGCTTCCCAGCCACATTGCCATTAAGAAAATTATAGAGCTCATCAAACCCTCTACTGTCTTATTTTTTGAGCTAAATGAAAACTTAAAAGGATATCAAGTCTATTCCATTTTTCTTTGCATATTTACAGTATGTTAATAATTGCTGCTAATGTTCTCAAAGTTAGAATTATTATTTCTAACAGTTCTTGATTTGAAGCAGTATGATATAGCAGTCAGCTTGTCATGGCTTTGACAAACACTTTATCATTCTATTTAAGGAATCAGTTTTAATCTTCAAAGAAAAGGGCTTAGTTAATTTAGAAGTCAAGCAGAGAGATGACAGTCATATGAGCTTTTAGCACAATAGGTATTCATAAAATATCCTCCATAAAATAGCAAGCCTTAGGGACAGAAGCAGCAATATAATATTCCCTCTTTTTTTTTTTCCTCCTGCACATCTACTCCCACTGAGTATGGTCATTAAAAGTAAGTGCTTGTAAATTCAGAGCTACATGACCTGTCATTAAAAAAAATTGGGTTTTTAAGAATCTGGTGTAGAAAAGAAGAAAGGGCAGGACTACTCTTTGATAGGTACTAGTGCCTTTTCAGGAAGCTGATTCAGCTAAGTTTGGGTTAATATTCCTGAAGCCAGAGAGAGAAATGTCTTAGTCTCAGAGCAATTATTAAATGCCATTACCTTTACGTTTGCAATCAGATGGCAGAATAATGCAGCCTCCTGGGGGAAGGGGAAATACTCCAGTGTCAGGGATTTTTAAAAGGAGACTGAATAAAAATTGCATGAGGTCCTACATGCAGCAGTCCATTAGTACTGCACTGCAATAAGACCTATCTCATGCCTTATGTTTCTTATAGAGAAAAGGAATTTTGGCCTTACCAAAGGCTACTTCATCATCATGGTTATGCAGCTGTTCTTGAACTCCTGTGAACTCCTGTCTGTGTGATTCTTGTAGCCATCACCACCTTTGCCATTTTCATCCCTGCTGACAATTCCCAGCCTTTTCTTTATAGCGCCCTAGAAGGCCACGTATGCTGAGCAGAAATCCATAAGCTGTCAAGGTGGGATTTATACACTTAACTGCAGGAATTGGCTGTTTCTCTTCTTATCCTCTTACTCCCCCTCTCCTAAATCATAGGCATCTCATTTTTATCAGCTTTTTTTTTCTGAGCATTCAGACTTCTGTGTATGTCTGTGCAGAAATACCAATCTTGATATACTTTGTGTAGCTCAGAACCTGCTCTGTACCTGAACAGACTGGGCAGAGCCCCAGCCCAGCTGCCCAGCCCCCAGCAGTGAGCACAGACAGGTGACATCTGGGAAGCTGGAGAATGACTTTATAGACACGCTTGCAGCACCAGCCCTAGTTATTTCACTTTCCTGCTTGAGCTTGGAAATTTGTCTATGGGATCATGAGTGTGTTAGTCCTTTAGGGATGAAGGTAAATCCATGTAGGCCATATTTCTGCAGGATTGGTTCTGCTTAGTGTTTTCTTGTGTGTAACAGAGACCATTGCAATTCACGCGAGCAGTCTTATTCTGAGCCAAAGGGCCTTAAATGGAGCAAAGCATCTGAGTCCTGAAGAAAGTGAACCATCTGCCAGCTGCAGACAAGAAAAAAGACCAATGTGTCATTACTGCCCAAGCCTCGTGCAAGGGGAAGGAAATAATTTAAGTGCAGAATTTTCAATGGACTTTCAATTTTTTTTCATGCCCATGAGGCAGGAGGAGGTGAAAACACATTAACCAAAACCCAGAGGGAAATTTCCCTCCCAACCCAAAATAGGGTGAGCAGTATGACCCTCTGCATGTGATCATCTCTTCTACTTAAAAGGCTTCTTGTTACGTGATTGAGATACAGACACTTTAGTGGATAGGGAATAAAATCTCTGGTCACAGCCAGATCGTAGAGGTATATTTGCTCTGTATCCTGGCAAAGTTTTTCAGTGCAAATAAGAAAGATCGGTAATAAATAACCAGCTTTTAAGAAGCTATGTTTGAGGTTTTTTTTTTCTAAAATAATCCTGCAGATCTTTCTCCATAACAATTCCATTTTTGGCAATTCTACTTGAAGAATCTTTCCTATGAAATGGGAACATTTGAAGTGAATAATTTAATTTGCTTAACTTAAAGAGGTTCCTAGTACATTTAATTCTAAGCTGATTCTCTCTAGTTAAAGTTCAAGTCATTCTCTAAATATTTATCTTTGCTAAATGATGATCCAGGAAATAATATATTTTTTACCTTTTTTACTTTACCTGAAATATGCCTTTTTTGAGTTTTTAGTTTGAAACACCAATTTAATTTGAGCTACCAACACGAACAATTTCCAGGGTTTCAAGTGCAATGTAGTGTTTTAAATTGAAAAACTAGATCAACTAGTTCTGTATTATTTTAGAGACTTCCTTAGAACAGTTTTACTGGGGGAGAGAAATAGGAGAATCAAATTCCGTGTTGACCAAGTGATCACCCATATAAATGACCAGTTAAATATACAGCCTACGTATTTTTCCATGCTTGAAGAGGAATTATTTAAGGATATTCTTGCTGACATGTTTTGGTAACTTGACTTGGTTGGCCATAAGTATCCTGACACTTGTGCACCTAGAAGGCAGGTATATGAGATGTGTGTTCAGTTTCAGGGTTTCTGTGTGATGAATGACTGTCTGTGAAAATCAGACCATTTTAGGGGACTCTCCCACTGCAGTCAGTCATCCAGTTCCCATGTGGTTAAGCTTGAAAATGTGAACTTGATGTCTATCTAGTAAACAAGTACTGGCTGTTTTCTCATCGGTCCCCTCCCCTTATTTCTTGGCTGGTAGCTATTCGTATTCAGATCATTTATTTTGTTTTCAGCCTGACTATGATACCAGACAAATTAGCAAGCATTTTGTCTCCATGATTAATCAGTGAGCTTTCAGTTTTGGCTCTGTGTTGTAGCATTGCTTAGAGAATAAATAAATAAATCAATCAGATATTACTAACAACTGTAAAATTATTAAACAAAGTGGGGGCAAAAAAGCTGCACAACAAAAAGTTGAATGATGACTTCATCATTCTTTAATGTCAAATGAAAAAGTACATGTTCTTTTTGGCTTGAATAACTGGTGCTAACTTTGAATCAACATGACCATTTCCTTCTTCCCACTGGATCTGTTGGTAGTTGTGACATGGGACTGAGAGACCTCCTTCATCTGAATTTCTAATGGGTTAAGTTGGAGGTGCAGTTTCTGTGTGGAAGCATAGTTTTAGTCTGAAATGGAGTATGTAAAGATGGAAATTGCTTTCTTGGTGAATCACAGTCCTGGCTGTTGACCTGACCTGTGACAAAACCCACTTCTTCCCTCTTGCAAAGCAGATGCTGTTCAGGAAGACAGTGTTGGCTTCACTTCTGCCTCACACCATGTTACCACACTGCTAACTAGTAGCAAGGGTAAAATTTGTTCTCATTTAGCATCTGGTCAACATTCTTATTTCTGGTGGTGCTGGAGAGGGCAGCTGCAGGAAAACTTTTGCCCAAAGAGTTTTACTTTACAGCCAGGACAGATCTCAGTTTGCTGCCCCTCAGCCTGGTAGTGGCTGCAGATCCAGCAGCTGGAATATCCTCATGTGCTCTGAGCAGTTTTAGACTGAAGTCTCTGGGAGGAAAACAAACGGAATTCTTTCTATCTCTCAGCTACATTTGGTTTATGTTTTGGAACACAGGGTACAAACTCTGTGTCTGAATATTTGACACTACTTGGCTTCATTTAAATTTAAGCCAAGGTGTCAGAGGGCAAATTTTGTCTCAGTCCATGCAAAATGCCCATTTTGATGCTATTTGATCTATTAGGTAACTTAATGATAAACACATAAACTTATGACTCTGTACATATTTTTCTCTGAGGCCTTCTAGCCACTTAAACTGTGGATAACCTGTAAATACGTACACTTACTGAGTTCAGGTGGCCCTGGAGGAACTGTGAACATCTTGGCTATTAGAACTATTATTAATAACTGCTTAAATCTTATTCAAGAAAACATGTTTTGTGTGTGCATGCAGTGAGGAGAGAAGGAAGGCGGCCCCTTGAGCTTCCTCCTGAAAAGATGAAAACTGAAATGTAGCATGCTCCCTTAACCAAGCCCTGACATGAAGAGCTGCAACTTTGTTGAATACAGTAGTTAACCTGTGTTATTGTTCTGAGTTTTGTTTCAAGTAAAATACATCCTCAGTTATAATAGCATAATTTGCATTGTATCATTTGTAATGGTGGCTGCAAAAAAGAAGACACCTGAGGTAAAGTGTGCCAGCAGCCAGCTGAGGCATTTCCCTTATTTTCACATGCATAAATTTATGTCTGAATGCATGTGTTTTTCTAAAGCTGCTCTATCTGCCTGATGACATGGCAGCAAAAAATATTGCTGTGGGTGGGTAAGGATATTCATCCACACCTAATAAATGAGCACCCTGAAAACTCCTTTGCAAACTGCTGTTCTCAGGATACTTTGTGTTCTCAAGGTCAGCCTGTTTCCTAACCCTTGTGTGCTTTTCCTTTCTTTCAGGGTTTTGAGGACCCCAAGGACAAGTAAGCAAATTTAATTCTGTCATACACTGTTATGTTTGCACATTTGGGATTTTTTTTTTTTCTCGTATTAAAAAAAGACAAAAATTAATGCCCAGCAGCCAAGAGTAATGCCTTCACTCCCCAGGGGTTTCTTCTGGAGGGACAGTCAGTCAAGGGCACAGGACTGACTGGTGTGCATTCAGAACTGCTGCTGCCCTTAAAACATTTATTTGTTTGTGTGGTTCTAACTTGCTTTCATAATTAAAATGCTTTTGCTGCTTTTCCCTTTGCCCCAAATATTCTTTCCTAATTATTTCTCTGAAAATATCCCAAGAACAAAATCTTTCTGTAAAGTATGTCTAAGTGTTGAACATCTCTGATAAGAAAAATTTGTGTATTGATATATATATATAGTTTCTGAGTTTATTTGTATGTATTTCATATTACTTATAATACCTTACTTATTTCTAGATATAAAACTGAACTCAGAAGTGACAGCTTATTTGAAAAAGTAAATTCAAACTTTCATGCTCTAAAATACAGCCACATTCAAGCAGCATTTTAATTTTTTTCATATGGAACTTTTTTTTTTAAATTGGTTAAAATAATTTAACAAGAGTGATATTTTGAAAAATTGCTGTTGGAGAGGAAAAAACCCAACTGTGTTCACTTTTTAACTTCTAAACCTGGACATAAGAAAAATATTTCTTGTATTGAATGTGTTTGGAATAATTTCACATTTAGTTCTACTGAATAGCTTTAATTGTAAGCTCGCTCACAGCAAGATGGGTAACAGCAGAGGACACTGATGCCTAAAATATGTTGCTGTTGCCCCTTATGTTTCTGAGGCTGGCCATCAGGACTTAAGCGGACCTCTGTGAGCTGGGACAGCCAAACGCTTTTGTGGGTCCTAAGCATCTGCCTTTGGGAAAATTCACATTTTGCTGGTTGAGCATTGAGAACAGCTCTCTAAAAGTAAAGGGAGTGATAAGTTTGAACATGGCAATATTAAGAATGATTCTCACCTTCCACTGCCATTCACTGCAAAATTGATTTTGATAGCATTTAGTACTGTGCAACCTGGGATGTTTCACTGGTGCTACAAGGTGTGTAGGGGACCTCACAGGGGTTTCTTGTTGCATCCCTCCTCATGGTTTGCACAAGAAAACATAAATTCAGCTGCCTCAGTGTTGGTCCACAACTGAGTGACCGAGCTGCCGAGGAACTGCAGCTCCAGTGTTACTCCAAGGACCATAATGTCTCTCCTCCATGCCACAGTTTGAAAAGGTTACTTGAGCCATTGTGGACAATAGCTAAGAGTATTTACAGTGCTGATTCAGTGTGACACCAGCTTATTATACAAACTGCAGGATTTTTGCATTTCTGTTCAGCACCAAAAGAAGCTACTAATTGCCTCAGATTCTCCTGATTCCGAAATACATTTAAGTCAGGAACAAAGATTTAGCCAAAAAGTAATCTCTAGCAGAAAAAGTTCATGGTGATATTAGACACCTGAACCATGTCAAGCAGTCAGCCCAGTGCCTTCATGAACATCAGTACTTTTCTCTTACACTATGCATCTCTGAAAATAGGAACAGACACTTACGTGCCTATGTGCAGGTTTAGTTATTGCATCTAGGCATGAAGCATTTAAAATTATGGCATACATGTATTTTTGGCAGTCGTTACACTCTTCATTTGCAGAAAGTAATTATGTCAGCAGAACATTTTTGGATTACTCTGTAGCCAGCATCTCTGGGTTAATTGCTAGGTTTTACGCGTGCAAGCAGAGTGCAAAAGTTGCTCCAAGCTCTGTTGGTGCTGTTCCTGTCCCTTGCAACAATTTTATATTGGCTGCATTTGGAGAAATCTCAGCAGTACTTTCAGGAGGTGTTTATGAAAGTTTTGTGGTGACCTGAAATCCTTGAGTTTTACCTCCCCACACACACTATCGATATATCAATAAGTAGTATGAATTCCACACATGAATCTCATTATTTTGTGGCAGTACTTGGCTCTGACTTATAGGCACTTCCTCCAGGGCACTCCTTAGCACAGGAAAATTTTGTATTTCAATTTAAAATTACATTTATGCAAATATACACAAACTTCCTGTGCAGTAGTTAAGTTTGGGTACAACCAGCTGTAAAAGTCACCCAAGCAGCTAGGTATATGCAAGGTGACTGAGCTTCCCTGCAGTCTACATGAAGGTGGCTGCCTCACTGTGAATATCCCAGCAAGGCAATTTAAAACCTGTGAGGGAATTTCTACACAATCTGCGACCACAGAAATTATTGTAGTATTAGAGATACCCTCAGCAGTATAAGGACCCATTACAAAACTGGAGGCAGCCAAGTCCAAAGCCTGAGCAAGCAGTTTCTTTCTTCTCTTTGTTTTCTTCAAGTGACAGTTTTAGACTGGAACAAGAAATTTATCTGAGGTTTGCCAAGATGCTGATCTGCTTCTTTTGCTTCAGTTCTAGGGGAAAATGTATTGCATCTCTTGTACGTGGTATGAAATGACTGAATGTGAATGACCTAAACGTGTAAATAACTCACAGGATCTTGGAAGACATTCTGTAAATACAAAGCCTAACCATTTCCTTGCTTATTTTTATGAGCCCAGAAGACATTGTGAAGACTGAATGAAACTAAGCAGCAATCGTCTTCAGTGCTCAAGCAGATATGCTTCTTCTGAGGAAGCATCTAGAAGTAAATTGAATGTCATGTCCTTCTTGGGACAAACCCACTTTAATTTCAAAGTGGACTATATGAAGTTCAAGGAATTAAATAATTCTAGAGCCCCAAAATAAAAGTTGCTTTCCCCAACCCCTCTGAAATATTAAGATTGGCTAAAATAAAGCTAAGACCTCAAGACAAACTAGGTTTTCAATTGCCATATGATCACAAAATAGATGCTGATAGCGTGTTGTCATGACCTAGCTGAGGTGTAGACATGTTCAACTTGCAGACTGGGATGAAGGAAGTTGGAATGGAAATGAGTAGAAGGAGATGGTTTATTTTTCTGGGGTATGAGGTACAGAAGGCTTCTTGAAATCTGGTCTAGTTTTGCAGAATGTTTTTGGAGAGGCTTTCTTTTGGAAATGTCACATTCTAGTTTGTAAGCTGCTTTGAGCAGTCTCCGCTTTACCTGTAAGGGCCCACTGACTGCAACACAGTGTTTGTGCATTGGGCACTGTTATGCAGTACAAATAAAACTGAGAAAATAAAGCAGTGTAGCTTTTCATTGTGCTTGTCAGACCTCGGGATTTTTTTCTCCAGAGTGATTAAGGTGAAGGTCACATGACATGAGCTGAAAATTGCTGTACTGTCATGGGGTTTGCCCATAGAAATAGTTATCCACAGGGTGTATTCCAGTGGATAACTATTAGCATATCCCATGGATAACCTCGACAATTGTGCAAGCAGAGCAGAAAAACAGCACTTCAGGATGAGCTTTTAATTTCTGCCTATAGCTAGTTTTAAGGCAGACCATTAAAGTGACAGCATCAAGTCATTAAAATCTTGTTAGATATTAAAAATTACTAGAGTGTGGGGAGGTGCTTCAAGTTTCCTGATCCTCAGTGCAAAATGCCTCAGGGCAATTGAGTTTTCAGTGTTATTTTTTTCAACAGTTTTTGAAAATCAGCCTTGTTTTTCTGAAGCTGTAGCTGAACATCAGAAATACACTGATGCTAAAGATTATAAGAAATTTAGAAATCTTGTTCCACATATTTAGAAAGCAGAATCTAATTTCTATTTTTTTTTTCTTCTGCTGCTTTTTTCTTTTGCAACCTTTCCTTGAGTAAATACCTTGTAAATGGCAAATTTTGTTTGGTTTATGTTTTATACTCATAAAAAACTGCATGAAGGGGAGGCAGTGGGGCATCAGGCCACACTATTTTCCCCACATTCATTCTGTGAACAGTTTTTTCTCAGAAATTGAGAATTGCTCAACTTCAGAAATTTTCACAGAAATATTTAAAGATATTATTATTGGGAAGCAAGAAATATGACTGGTATATGACTATGTAAAGTGTTTGGCCAGTTCAGGCACTAACAGCTACAACAGCACAGCACTGCAGGGAGGACTGAATCAAAGGACTAGTGGAAGGAGACTACTGACTGATTTTAGAGAATGAAGGACACTAAAGAGACTGCAAGGCAAGAAAATAAATGGATGTAGTATAGAAAAAGGGCAAGTAAATTGATTCTTTTCACTGATGGACTCAGGACTGGCAGTGAGCTCTAGAGCCAATATAATTTTCCTTCCAGTTCATAATCAATTTTCCAACTTGAAGCTGTCATAAGTGAAATGCTATTAACCCCCAGCTTACTATACAGTCAAATGGTAGCAAGGTGAGGAGGAGGAAATTATCTTGTCATGTTATGCTCCCTTTTTGTGACATCCTCAGGAATACACAGGAAAGTATGAACCCAGAAGATGAAGTGGATGAGTTTCTGGGCCGTGCCATCGACGCCAGAAGTATTGACCGGTTACGCTCTGAGCACGTGCGCAAGTTCCTCTTAACATTCAGGGAGCCTGACTTGGAGAAAAAGGTAATGTCTACAATAATTGCAGTGCGTCACTCAGGCTTGTTATGAGTTTTAATTGTCCTGCATATGGTCAAGCTTTTCTATCTATAGCTAAAGCGATTTTTTAGGTGTTGGAGGTGAGGTTGACTTAAAAATTTCATGCATCTTCACAGAAACCTTTATATATATATGTCCCTAGAAAGTCATCTGAAGGGAGCACTGGACAGGAAAACTAAGCCATGTCTGTCAGACTCCTGTGAATATGCAATGATGAGCTGTAAAGGGAATCTGGAATAAGACAGATTTTTCTCTCTGACTTTGGGACTTTTTCTCTCCAAACTGAGATTCAAGTCAACCCTTACCTCCTTCAAATCACTAGAGAAACCTGCTTCAGCCTGTCTGAGCTCTGAATCATGAGAGCCTTTTCCCTGCCCATTTTCCCCCCAAGTACCTCTAGGGTTCATTGGGATGCAATTCATGCTCTGGTCATTTTTGGGAGCCCATTTTAAGCAATGAGTAGAGTTCTCTGTCTCACAAATGTGAGAAACA
Organism: Merops nubicus; assembly: GCF_000691845.1. Classification (NCBI taxonomy): domain Eukaryota; kingdom Metazoa; phylum Chordata; class Aves; order Coraciiformes; family Meropidae; genus Merops; species Merops nubicus. Next base: position 16,790 of record NW_008587673.1, read on the forward strand.
GGAATTATAGACCCAAGGCTCCCAAACAGCTGATCACTTCCTGATTTGTTTCAGATATTGTTGTGAGGCAAAGATCATTTCAATGTCTTTGTCTATAAAATAGAAACAATATTTGCTTTAGGTGGCTGCAAAGTTTAATTCAGTTGAGTCCAGAGGTACCTGGATGCTATTATTAAGGGTTCTATATAGCCTGCTGTTTCTAATTACCAAAGAAAGTCAAAGTCATCTTTTTTTTCTTTTTTTTTTTTTTTAATCCAAGCACAGATTCTGAGGATACTTGAGTGGACTTCAGTTTAAACTATATTGTTCAATGGAAAAAGCTTCAGTAATAAGTTTGCAATATTTTTTTCAAGAATTTTATTTAGAAGCACTCTTTCAATGAAAGGGATTACAACCTATTGCAAAAGCAGACCTTTGCAGGATTTACAGCTTTTCAATGAGTCAGCGTGGGACTGGATAAAAGCTCAAGCACGTAATTTCCCCTGACTCCTTCCCTTCAATTTTATAGCAGAAAACTGCTAGGGAATTAGCGGTTCACCTGTTCTGAGCACCTTTTATTTTGTGGCTCACACATTGAGACCATGCGTACTGAGAACTGTGCTTCAGCCTAAATAAAGTATCTCTGGGAATCTGATGCAGCTCCCCTGTGACCGATCTGTTGACAAGCAGTTGGAAGGAGTGCCTGTGTGAAAACTGTAGCATCCTCACACCATCATTTAAATGAGCCAAGCTGTCTGCACAAAATACAGGGTTTTCTCATTAGCAACATTAGTACTTGTTGGAGGAGACTTCCCATGGAAGAAGTTGAGAACTGACAACAGTGACTGAGAATCCTGGTCCCAGTGAATCCACAACTCTTCCTCTCGTGCAAGGAGCAGATAGCAAATCCACCCAGCTGTATGAGTTTGTTCCCTGGCCTTTGGGTCTGTTCATGCCCTTACAGCTTGCTCTGGGAGAAGGGGAGTTTGTAGTTTTAGTCATTTCCTACCAGTGTTGTTTTCCAAGGACCGAAATGGAAGCCAAGTAAGAAGCCTTTGTGGAGAGAAGGCAGCCAGCCAAATTTCCTGCTAACATAACCCTGTTTGCATTTTTTGCAGTACTCCAAGCAGGTGGATGACAGGTTCGGAGCCTACGTGGCTTGTGCCTCCCTAGTCTTCCTCTTCATCTGCTTTGTTCAGATTGTAATCGTGCCACAGTGAGTACCTTTTCATCCCTTTGCTCCCATCTGCTCCCCTCCTCTGTTCTGGCCTACTTTTCTTTTCTTTTTTTTTTTTTTCTTGAGAATTCAGAACACCAAGGGGAAGAGAGAAATTCTTAAATAATTCATGTTCAAGTGATGCATGGTGCTTATTGTTCTCACTCATTCCTAGTGCAGATTAAAACCTCCTCACTGGGATTTGTTTTCCCAGTGTGAGCCCTCTTACCATTTACCTCCATCTTAGGAAATTCAGTTCAGCATGTTTATAAGCCTGTGGAAAATAAATATCAGTAAGTAGGAAGACTTGCCTACTAAGGCATAGTAGGCATTCACAACATGAGGCTAGGCTCTCCTCTTATCTGGACCCAGTGGGACAGGGAGCTGAAAAACCCATCGCAGCTTCATTGCTCGGAGCACTGAGGTCTCAGGGTCTGCTTCACAGATAAGACATAACTGCTCATGCATTTATTCTTCTGGACTCAGCAGCAGTGCAAGAAGAGGGGTAGAGAGGGTGTTCAGCTACACATGCCTAAGCTTTGAGTAGCTGACTCCAGGTTTAGACGTTGCAGTCATTCCTTTCCCCAGGCAAGAGCAGCACAAGCTCCTCAGGGCTGTGGGGCACAGTGCTGTTGGGCCACTGCAGTGAAATGCTTTGTCTGAAAGGTACAGTGTAACCCATTAGATCTTTTCCACAGCACGCTCTGGCAGACATGGCATTTCTTCTCAAAGTTTTCATTTAAAAATCCCTTTAAATTAAAGCATATTGGTATTTTCTGTGCTCTGGTTTAGTAGCAATCATATATCATTCATATATCATTCACTGAGCACTGCTGTGTTGGAAATAAACTCAGACTTAGTAATTTTTAATCTGAAGAACAAGATCACAGAAGCTCTGGAAATGAAATTCATCTTCATTACAAGACAAAAAATTGTTTAAAGAGAGCCCAAATACTATTTTATGCCATTACAACTGCTTTCTACTTCTGCTCAGAACACAGACCAGTTCAGGGTAAGGACTGGTTTGTAGTGTTCAGATCATATAAACAATGCATAGTGTGGTGTTTGAGGTCATTCACTCTCCCAGGCAAGGGAACATTCACTTCTGCTCACAGAAAGATTGAATCAGCAAAATAACATAGTACAAATGCAGTGTGTAAACAGACAGATCCACTTTGGGAAACTGAAAGGGAAGCTGCAAGGGACTCAGAATTGAAAATAGATCTATCCCAGAAATTAATGCATTGTTAATTATGTCCAAAAATGTTCTTTGAAACTAATTGATTTAGCAAGTGCTTACACTGTGGATCTGTGCATGTTACTGCTGTGACTTCATACCTGCAGAGGCCCTCTACAAGCCTTTATGTTGCTCATCAAACTCCCTAAGCAGTCACTAAGCTGTCTTCATAAAACCCAGTTTAACATTTAAATGACAACTTGACAGCTTCTGATCTGTGACAACCATATGGCTGACTCCTTTGTATTACGCAGGAAACAATCCCTTATGGCAGCGTGGTGTAAATGTCATGCTGCTCAGCCTCTTTCCATGCAGCCCATAAGGGTGGTGGTTGCTTTTTTGTTAACTTCTGAAGTATCCTTAGGCAGCCTGGCCTTTCTAAAAGATGATTTGGTTGAAGAGTAAATAAAATTACATGTTTTAACTGCAGGGGAGATATAGTTTCCTTCACCTTTTTATTTGGTTTTCCTTATATTTTGATTGCATAGTTTTGGTCTTTTATTGAAGGTAACAGTTCAGCAGCAGCTGAAACCACAGATGTATAAGTGTCACCATCAGAGCTTCATGAAAGACACTAGAGACAAAATGGCAGTGTTAATTGATGATGGTGAAGAGAAATAGCTTTAACGAATTTCACAAAGGCTCAAACAATGAATTAGCAAGTACAATTATCTTAGTAGTCATGAGAGAACACAGAGACCAGCAGGCTTTGGTGTGGTTGGTCTCGATGTCACATCACAATACTTCCTTTAGATTATGAACAAGGCTAACTCCAGGGAGGGGGCCTATCCTGTCACACTGAGACCAATCACTGGGAAATTGTGGAATATCTTCATGATCAAAACAGATGAAAATGCTTAGTGCAAAGTTGGCCCTGGGGTCTTGTTTGTACTTCAAAGTTGGAAAGAACAGGAACCTCTCAAGCTGGCCAAGCTCAGGCTGCTTCCCTGACTAGCCTCATGCCATGATTGCTCCCATTCCGTGCACGAGACAGAGCGTGGAGGATGGTGCAGCACAGACGTTCCCTCTGCAGGGCAAGGACAAATAGCTATTCCCATTGCACTGCGGCGCTCGGGACGCTTTCCTTCTTTCCTTCCTGGGGGGGTCTCCTGCCCTCAGCCTGCTGGGGGCCAAAGTGCTGTAACAAATGGTTCTATCAGCTCCTCCAGTGCATGCAGTATTTCTCAGTCCCTCTGCTGTCACCTCAGCAGCAAGGTGATTGCTATAAGAGATGGAGTATTGTCTGCTCTGCAACCTGCATGAGAAATTTTAAAGAGGACAGAGTATCTGTTGGTGTTCAAGGCACCTTGTATCTCCTACTGCTGTCCTAATTGGAAAGCTCGTGCAGCACTTGTACAAATGTCATGTTCTGGAGAGCAGAGCTGTAGCTGTTCTGTAATGGTGTGCATTTAAAAAAAAAAAAATCTTCTTGATTTCAGCTCTACATTTATGCTGGGTTTTTACCTGACCTGTTTCCTGATCCTGACCACAGTGGTGTTTGTTTCAGTCATTTACTCCTGTGTTAAGGTGAGTACTGTCAGCTCGGTTTGTAGAGTCCTTTACCTAAGATAACTGGATCAGCAATCCATTTCTTCAGCTAACAGAGCATGTTCTGTTAGCCATCCTTTCCACACGATGTGATAATGGTTACAGAAAAAGCCTTTGATAAGCCAGAATGAACTGTGAACAGATGTTAGGGTTGGCATCTCAGTAGCTGGTGAGAAGCAGTCCCTCTCTGGATCTGCATGTCTGTTAAGTCCCCTGCAGGCACTCTCATACTGATATAAGAAGAAGATGTTTTCCAATGTGGAATAAAACACTGACCGTTGGTTTCCTCCCTGTAAAGTTCCTGTGGAGTTGCCTGTGTACTGGCCTCTGCTGCATATGCATGTTTGGGTAGGCAGATAGTCAAAAGCAGAATATCATCCCAGAAAAATGTCCTGGGGGGAAGTAAAAACCATAAACCTATAGAAGTTTATCAGCCTTTCTCAGATGAGTGTACAGAGCTTCCAACATTTGGTGAGCTCTTTCTTGTAACTGGTTTTGATCAGCAAAGAAATACATTGAGTCAAATCCGAAAATGTATTAACTCTTCTTGGCAGTCAGCACTTTGGGAAGGGTGATGTGCTCATCTTTTTTACTCAAAGGTATTCCTATTAAAATGTTGACACTAGTTGATTTTATGTGCAGTTTGGGGGATCCCTCCAGTCTAGCAGTATCTGAACATGCAATATATTCAGATTCAGGCCCTTAGCCCAAGCTCGGCTTTGTCCTCAGAGCCTGGAATAAAATAGCTCAGTATCATTATGTTTCCTGCAGAAGAAACAGTGGGGTAATGAATTATGTCAGGCAGATGATTTGCTGCACTTTAATTGTCTTCTCCTTGCCATTTTCAACAGTTGAATGTGGGTGCTCATGACAGACTTGCACATTTCAAGTCTTTCTGATTTTTGAAAGTTAGATAAGGAGAGTTAAACTTTGCCTTCTCATTTAATAAGAGCTACAAAGTCTTCCCAGTGACAGAAGCTTCAGGTTGTATTTGAACAACTCACTCACAGGGCTTCCCTCAGGCTTATGACACTTTTAAAAGGAGCCTGGTTTGTAAGCGCAAGGTCCCATTGATCCTGCTTGTTTACCAGCAATGAGAATTACAAGTCAGAAATAGCAGTACTAATAGGAAGAGCTGGGTCACTTGAGCTGGGAGGTGGTGCCCAAAGATCCTTGGTTATACTTGGTGTGTCCGCTGCACATGAGTATGCTACTTGGTGGTGGTAGTTTGTAAACTGGTATCAACATTTAATGTGATCAGCAGTTAATCAGCAGCCACTGTGGAGAGCTTTTGGTCACAGCCACAGTGGGCTTGGAAGCTCAGTGCAGAGATGTGCTGGAGCCTACTTATACTTCAGTGTCACCAGCAGCAACATCCCAGCGCACTGCCAGCTGTGCAGAGCTGTGCCAACACACCAGTTCTACTGGTGCTGAGCAAATACTGGAGCAAGAGCTGTAGCAGACTCAGACCTCTGAAGCATTGGAGCTAGCTGGCTTGCAACCAGATGGATTTCAAGGTGCACGGCTGTTTGTCAACCACTGTTTTCTATGGACTTAGGTTGCTTCCACATACTGACATCAGCACTCATTTCTTCTGTCATTTCAAAAGTTTTAGTTTGGACTTTTTGTTTTAGTATTATTGCTGACCTTAAATAGTGATTAATTTAATAGGCACACAGGATTCTTCAGTCCCCAGGACCCTAAGCAGATGTTCTGTCTTGATTTCTTTGACCCCACCTTCCAAATTCCTGTAGAGGAGGTCCATTCCGTGCTGCCTGCAACTGTTTCTAGGCTGGCTTTGCCTCAGTGCACAAGCCCTGGAAACACAAGGCACCAGAGGGAATTCAAACTAACAATCGGAATTTAATGGGGTTTTATGAAGCTCCTGGTATTTCCAAAAGTGAATTTTCAGCATGTTGGCCCAGACCCACGAGGTTCTTATGTAGAACATTGCATGACCGGTGCCTTCTCCGCACAGACTGCAGACATGGGAAATGCCTCTAGCTCCAGTGCCTTTTTGATTACCCCGTTCTTAGTGCTCCAGGTTAGCCTCTGCTGACAACATCTGATTATGAGATGGCTTGTTTAGGGGACAGGTACTTCTAGCGTGCCAGCTACCCATCTCATGGCAGCAGCTCCCAGTAGCTGGAGCTTGCTTCTGTCATTAAAGGTTTTGGTGTTCCAGGTCAGGGGGTTTTAAGCAGTAGGTTTACCCTGCCCTTGGTTAAGCCCTTGGTGTGTTGGGTTTTTTTTTTGTGGTTTTTTTTTTTTTGTTTTTTTTTGTTTTTTTTTTTTTGTTTTTGTTTTGTTTTTTTTTTAATTTCTGTACTCCATATTGCTCCAGGAAGAATTTTTACAGACAGGCACAAGGAAGGCACTTCTACAGATCCTTTGGAGGAAGTTTTAAGATACAGGGCTGTCAGCATGATTTTGTTTCACACTCAGATGTAGGATAGGAGAGCACGTGTTTCACATAGTAATAGTTTGTTTCACACAAAGTTGGGAACCAGGTGTTCACCCCAGGAGATCAGCATAAGCATAACCTTTGCTTGTTTGCTATGCTTTTACATTATAAGTGACTCTTTTTTCTTCCTCTTTCCAGCTTTCATGTGAGATTTTCCTTTCCTCTTTTGGCCTCTTCATCTCTGGCTTTGACAGTGGCCAGCAGGCTCTTTCTGGACATCTTGATCATGTTTTATTTTCTTTTGCTGTCATTATTATCATCCACTATAAAATTCTCCACGGACTGGAAGTTGATCCTGGAACTGCCAATGCAGCCAGCTTGGCTTGCCAAGTTTCTTCAGCTGTAATAAACAAGAGAGTTCCAGTTCTTCACTTTGATGCTTCATGAAGCCTTGGCCACCGTAAGATGGTGTTCCTTCCCAACAGAGTCTAAGGTCGTGGGAACCACAGTCCCGTCACAAATACTCCACTGACAGACATCTGTTTTGCTACTAACTTATCAAGTTTGTGTTTCTTCTTAAAATCTTTGACTTCTGGTATCTACACTGCTGTGTGGACTCCAATTTCTTGCATGTTCCTAGGAGCATGTATGAGAGAAATTTCAAGTTTTCCTTTACAAAACAATGTTTTTCTGTAGCTTTACATAGGTGCAGCTTGCCTACCTGTTTCTTTGCCTCCCGAAGCTGGTCTAGATGCTCCTAATGTGTTTGGGTTTTTATCTCAAGCAGGGGAAAGAATACCTCTGAAAACTGTTTTTTTAGTAGACTAATAAATCACTGTGAAAGATGTTACAGAAATGGATTTGTAACATCATGTTGCCTGGAGATGTTTTTTACTCCAGAAGCATCTTAATGTACTTGAAAATGACTGGAAGGCTTTTATTACAAATTGAAAAATCAGAACTCCTAGTTTTTTCCATCTCACAACAGCAACTGTCTAAGCAGTTTTCCATGTCCATAATATATGTTAAGAAGACAAAATGGAGAAATTTTCTCTGTCATCAGGTGTTATTGCAAAGTACAGTTTTTATTTAGTGTATTTTTGTCATGCAAATGACTGAAGGTTGTGAGTTATTTTCAGTGTATTGGATTACTTTTTAAATTCAGACTTTCAGCTGCACAACAGTGCCCTACCTTCCCCTTCCATAGTTGTTGGCACCTGCATGCTTTCACAGCCTCTCACTTTTGAGAGATAATGTCTTCCAGCAGCATCTATGCATTCCAATTCAGAATAAACTGGAATCAACTGGGCAATCCAGTTTCCTTTTTTGCACTGTGGTTATTTTTCTTTACATGGAGATTTTAAGAGCACTAAGGAATGACCTCAAGCTTGTGTGGCAACCCAAATGTGAATCTTTTCTGAAATATGAATTCTTTTGGCCCCTGTTCTCAGTAGTGCACATGAAGGCTTAAGAGCTGCCATTTTTTTCAGACCTTCCCTTGTCCTGTTCTTCATTCAGGGAGGACTTGAGTCTTATTAAGAGGAATAAATTATTTTGGACAGCCCAAGCCAGCAACAGTGCATAGAAGTTCACTGTACTGTAGTGTCCTGATGTTCTGTTTCTTTTCCTAGGACAGAAGAGACATTATTTTGTTCTGTTTTATTGTACTGGTCAATGCTGGGGGAAGTCATCTTCTTTTTTTTTCTTTTTCATTATGCCTTTGACTTGTGGATATTTTTACAGAGGGAACGTTAATAGAGTGGAGCTAAACTGTCAAAGGCAAGGCAGGTCCCCTGTTTCTATCACAGAAGTCCTCCAAGCTGCAGGTGTTCCTGGCCTCTCTCTCTGCCTCTGTGAAATGGGGAGACCGTTAGTTATGTTATGGGGCCTCCATGAACTTTGTTTTCAAGGCAGATGCCCTCAAGACATGTGGCATGGCTGTGCCGTTGCATTCCCTGTTGCAGTCCTGACCTCCTGGGGGTTTTGGCATTTGTTTCCTCTCAAGGTTGTTTTCCAGCTGTACTTATTTACTGACTTGAAATTTTCCCCATTTTGCAAAGTAATGAGAACCAAGATTAATATAAAAAAAATATGTTTTCATTAGAATTTAAGTGTCTTCCAGTGATAGCTTTGCTTGATATCTCGGGCTTCGTTCAAAGTCGGACTTTTTTGGGGATCACTGGCCAGAGAGGCTTTAGCCAAGATCCACAACAAAGCACTCCCAAGTTTTATTTAGGTGCCTGATTTCCCAGAGATTACAGAAGGAGGTTAGGTCTTTGTATACCTTTGTGGAGCTTGGCCTTGAGGCTTAAACAAAAGGGTAGCAGGAAT
>NW_008587673.1:25535-26290 GCF_000691845.1 Merops nubicus
CCTGTCCTGCTCTAATCTAATGAGAAAACTCTCTAAACTCAGCACAAATCCTCCTCCTCCCTCCATATCCTATATCGGTGAGAGCAGAGGGAAATCCCATGGCATTTCCCACATCCCTGCACTGGTAGGGATCTGCTAGCTAGTATCTGTTTGGATGCAGGTGGACATGGTAGAGAAAGGAGATATTTTGATTCATGGCTTATCAACAGAGCCAAGGATATATGTGTCAGCAAGGTTTATTTCTGAGAGGTGTTTTGCTTTGTTTAACAGTGGCTGCATGAGCCTGAAGGTTCGCATAACCTTTCAGTGAATTTCAGTAAATCCTTATTGAGTGCAAATCAGTCAAAACCCCAGTTTCCCTGTTCCTTACAACCCCCTCAGAGCCTTGCCCTCTCCTCTTGCCTGGAGTTAGCTGGATTTGTGTGTGTGTGCTGGTAGGAGGTGAAATCAGCTCTTTGGAATCTCTTGCCACAGCCACTCTCTCCTGTAAAAGTCACCAGCGAATCAGTGCTTTGGCCATTCAGATATTTTGTAATTACGTTGTAGGACTGCTGTGTGGGAAGCTATGCGCCAACAAAACGTTGCATCTCTGAAGATGTAAGAGTGAAGGATAAAAGGGAAAAGCAAGACTGTTAATAGAAGCATTAGTCATAGTTAAACTGCAGCCATGTCGCTGCACGGCTGGCTTCTTTCTGTCGCTAAAAATACCCACCAGTGGCTCCGCCGGCGCCGCAGCGCGGCGGCGGGGGAGAGAC
>NW_008587673.1:26321-27922 GCF_000691845.1 Merops nubicus
GAAAGGAGACTTGGGTTCTACAAATAATTTGGACAGCTTCAACAGAGCCCCTCTGCCCCAGGGTGCTGGTGTGGCAGGCAAGTGCCAGTGCTCTGCAGTGGGCGGGTGTCCGTGCACAAGGGTTTCCTGGTGGACATCTCTCATTGCTCCAGCCCTGAGCTTGCGCTGGGACCATGGTGGAGCATGAGGAGAAAGGGTTGGTTTCATTGTCTTCTGGACTTCTCTCATAGCTAATGCTGCGAGGAGGCCTCATGCGATGCTGAGGGGTGACTCTTGCTGCAGAGGGCACCTGCTTAGTCCCCGCTTTAGCACAGAGACTGTTTCTACCCCGAGTACTGTGCATCACCTAAAGCAAAGCATGCCGGCAGCCTGCAGTCAGAAAGCAATTAGAAGACAGCTTCTGATGGCAGTGAATCACAGGGACAGTCTGTCTAAGGGAGCTCTGTGATCACCCTCACCAGTGGTTATTTTTAGCCCTGTGTGTCTGTGGTGCTGGGTGTCATAGACCAAACAAGGCCAGCTGATTTCTCCAGTGCCTTTCACTGATGGTCTGACAGATCCCACAACTACCCTGGGCTTTCTATCCATCCATTTCTGAAATGGCACCAGAAAGTCCTGTGATATGCCTTTGTGATCAAAGGGTTGTGACATGTCTTTTTTCATCTCTGCTTTTTTTAATTTTTGATCAAGTAATTTACAGGCTCGAGCTCCTGGCTATTTCAGTTACAGATGGCTTGTAGTTTGCTTCTGACGGCAGGATGAGCAGAGCCCTGCAAGCCATGCCATCTCAGCTCAGAAGCCATTATTCCCATTAGGAAGGACTAAGCAGATTTGGTGAGCCAGCTGGGCCTGCTGCCACAAGGCAGTCACGTTCCTGCTCGCTCGTGTCCCAGGGCTGCCATCCCCCATCACTGTTCTCTAACCCCACTGCAGCATCCATGCTGAAGGATGTGGGCAGCTCAAATGCAGGGTGTAATCTGTAAAACAAGCAATTATTTTATAATTCATTTAATCTTTTCATTTTTTTTTGTTTTCTCCCATGTGCAGCTTTTTCCAGATCCACTCCAGACTCTTTCTAGGAAGATTGTACGGTCCAGGACCAATAGTACCTTAGTTGGAGTCTTTGCTATTATCCTGGTTTTTCTGTCTGCCTTTGTCAACATGGTACGTGCATTATTTCCTTTGTGCCCACTTCATCCTTCATGGTTTTCATATCGGTGCTCGTGCAGCATCATAACCCTTTCAACCACTGGGTTTCATGTAATCCTAATGCTTAAGCCTAATCCTTACAGCATCTCAGGCCAGTTCTCTTTTGCTATTTGGACACAGAAAAGAAATGGGAGCCCAACAGCTGCAACCTTATAGCCCATTATGTGCCTGGCATCACTTTGTGCTCATGTGCTTTTCTGATTCTTCAAATGTTTCTGCTCCAAGTATGTAAGCCAAGCCTGAAGCGTACCTCTGCATTAAGGGTCAGCACAAGGCCGATGCGTCACTGAACTCCCACAATACTGAGTGGGACCCAAGTGCTGTGTAGGCTTCCTGCTGGCCTCATGCAGGGTGCTGCGTCCTGCTCCAGGTGCCATAATCACCTAGCAGGA
>NW_008587673.1:27953-38987 GCF_000691845.1 Merops nubicus
CCTCGAGTTGCACTTTTGGAACCGAGGTGTCTAGTTCTGTGTTGAAATGCCACTGCTGATGTCAGACTCGGAGAGAGATGGGCATCCCTAGGACCCTGCAGCTGCTGGTTTCTCACTTCTAGAAATGTCTTGAAGGCTGAGTGTGTTTTAGAGAAATCACTTGAATATTGTCTACCCTGCATACTTCTCTTTCATTTTTTAAGAAAGGGGGGAAACAAAGGAGAGATGGGCCTGGGGTTAAAGCCTGAAGCTTGGAGGTAGCTACAAAGAGTCCACCTGGCCCTCTGCTCCTCTCAGTTATGGCCTCAGCTGGGCCAGTGCTGACTTGCACTGGCATAGAGAGGCTTAAACACCTAAAAATGAAAACACTATTTGCTCTTGCCTCAGCTTTCCTATGCACGTAGTGGACATTAGGATCAATTTTATACTCTGTTGAAGTACTTGAATAGGAGGCACTAGCTCACTTGTGTCAAGATTTGACTATGGCCTTTGCCCATAGTCACCTGCAAAGAGCTGGTGTGAGTTGCTTAGCACCACACAGAAATTAGAGCTTTGTTTTTCTGCATAATGTGTGATTCCTTGCATTCCTGAGCTGCTTAGTATAAAAATTAACAAAACGGACAAATGAAGCAGCATGTGGAGGAGATCAGAATGGGCCTCTGCTGATTCCTCAGCATAAACCAGCTCATCAGCCTTTGAAACCTGCTGCTAAAGTCTTCCCTGTAGAAGGACCTGTAGCAGAAGCTTTAGAGATAGCAAGGGAAAGTTATCAGCTTAGAAACTCCCATCGGCAGAAAAAGAGCAACACCAGGACCTTATCACAGGTGAGGGGATATATTTGTATGTGTGATGGCTACAGCTCTTCTGCCTGTAAACTCTCAGACACAAGGTTGTACGTGAAGCTGAGCGTGAAACTAGCTTTCCAGAGTGTACAACCTGGATTTTATTAATTAATATTTTGGGGGAGAAAAGCCATGGCTATTGCACATACAGTAAAACATAAGCCGGTGTTTTCATTTTGTTTATTTTGTACATTGCTACAGCCATTTACAAGGGGCTTTTTAAGTGATGCAGACTATTTTGTTTTCTTCTCCTTGTCTATGCTGTGGAGTTTAATACCACCTTTTTCTTCAGTTCATGTGCAGCACTGTGGATCTTGCCAGCTGCATGGCTGCAGAATACAACATCACCCCTGACCAGGTGGATATATGCCTTATCAGCAACCTAACTTCCAACTACAGCCTGGGCACCTTGCAGGGATTCTGTGACAGTCCTTTGCCCAACTGCAACTTTCCAGAGGTACTGCTTGAAAAAAAATGGGTTGCAGAGATTGATCTGAGAAGGGGCTATAAAACCCCTGGGATAAATCTCAATCTGTCTGATTTACAGGACTAACACAGGCTACTACGCACAAACTTAAGTGTCTGAAGTTGTTATCATGAGTCCACATTAATGTTTAAGTTCCTTCAGGGCTGCATAATCAGTAGGCTTTTATAACTGTTGGATCCTGCCTCTAGCAGAAGTGGCCTTACCCCATAAAGTCTTTAATCGCATGCAAGTAATTTCAAAGGAGTTTGTGGGTGCTCAGTGTTACTTGAAAATCAGCTCACTAGAAATCAATGTCTAGTCACTGATTTAACCCTTCTCTCCATTGTTTTATGCACTGATGAAAAACTTTGTTTATATATTCTTTCAGTAGGTATAGCAGGTTCTGGCTTCAGGCAGGTTAGCAGCCCTGATAGTGATCTGCTTCAATTGCAAATGCAAATCCCACCTTTTTGAAACAACTCATGTAAAAAAAAAAAAATAAAAAAAACCCAAACAAACATGAAAATGCTTCTAATGGGGGGAAAAAAAAAAAAAGTTTAGACAAAAAAAAGGGTTTGGTTTGGTTTTTTTGCATAGCTCTTCTAGCTATTCAAGACCTTTCTCTGAGTTTTTAGGTTTCAGCTATTACATGTGTTCTCTACTGGAAATTGAAAAGGAAAAAAAATCTGTCTAGCATGGGGCCAGAAATTATATCAAGATCATCTGGGTTTATGGGAACCTAATAGATTTATGGCTGATGTATTATCATCCAGATGTCCAAGGTGCTACTGAAAGCCCTGGTATCCCACTGAACCTATTTCCATTTAGCCTAACAGGAATATGGCTCCTATCCTGTTCAGTGAGGTTTTTGAGACTACCATTACTGTCACCTTCAACCCTGCAAAGGCTTTTAGTATGTCCACAGAAAGCAAAAACTCAGGAGCAGAATTGGGTACAATGGAGAAATACAAACAGTCTGTGCCCATCCTGAGGTTGACGGGAGTGCTGGTTCAGGACGGAGGGATTTTAAGCAGTGAGGAAGAACCATTTTGTATGCTGGGGATGCTATGGCAGCCTTGAGCCAGGTCCTGCTGGTCAGTGTGCTAAGAATTGAGGAATCCTGCCCCTGCACTCTGCTAGGATGCTGGATCTGGTACAGGCATTGACAGTTGTTCCTAGTGTGCTTTCAGGAGATGCTGGGATCCTACCCCTCAGCCACAGGGAACATTTACCCATTTTCTAGAGATTGAAGAGTCAAGTTACAAGACATACAAGTTATTTTTTCTAATGCAATATATCAATGATGAACTATTAATAAATGAGCTCAGAACATAAGTGTATTTCTACTTCAACTGGGACTTGCTTTTAAATGAGCGGATAGGTTGCCTCAGGCATCTAATATAGGGATTTTTTTTTTGCCAGAAATAGGCCTGTCCAAACAGAGTGGAAGCTTAAAACTTCACAGATTTCATAGCAGGAAGGTGACGAGGTGGATAATGTGCCTCTCTTCAGTTTATATCCCTGCTAGCTTTCCTGGGAGCCACAAATGGCACCTGCAGCCTGCAATGGCATTTGAAAGCACTGGGCTAAAACAGTGTGCTAAACATCCAGCTCTCAGGTTGGCAGAAGTGGTTGCCCCAGCACCCAGGTGTGGCAGAGGGCTCCACTACCTCACAGGCACACACTTCTGCAACTGCTGGCAGGAAAACTGATCATGGTGTTGGGCAATGGTAGAAGTTTGTCCAGGCTGTATCTTGCTGATGAACTCAGTGTGTCACATCAGCAGAAGCAATACATCCGACTGGCCTCAGTCTGGCCTGGTGGTGTGAACTGCTAAAGCCCTTGGTCCTGTGCATTGTGCAGGTAGGTGAATTTGAGTCCACAATTTTACCTTAAAGCATGAAGTATTCCAGCACAACTGGATGATGCTTTCTGCTGATTCAGTAACTGTGTCCAGGGCAGACCTACATTACAGCCCTGTGCCTCTTGAGTGTAAGGCAAATAATGCCTGATGAAGAATGCAGGAGGTTTTCTTTCCATCAGTTGTGTTTTAATGCTTAAATCTCCTGTAATGTGGGATAATCCCACAGGCAGTCCCAGGTTTACATGTTTGGTCAGCTCAACCATGTAACTCCCAATCCCTTTCTATCCCTCAGTTTAGCTTCCTTTGTTTTCAGTTTTGATTTATCCAGCTGACATTCATCTCTCTTATGTTTGTTTGTTTTTTTTTTTTTCCCTTTTTGTCTTTATACAGTACTTTACCTACAGTGTCTTATTGAGTCTCCTGGCCTGCTCTGTGTTCCTTCAGATCAGCTGCATTGGAAAACTGATCCTTATGTTAATCATTGAATTTATATATGTTCTCGTTGTGGAAGTGCCAGGGGTCAACCTTTTTGACAATGCAGATCTCCTGGTTACAGCTAACACCTAGTAAGTGCCTTTCACTTCTGAAATCTTCACTAATTTCTTTCACCCCATGATTTCAGTGTGGCATTAGGTGGACAAGAGAGCCGAGGCTGTGGAGCAAGCAAGGGAAGTGCATGATGCCAGAGAAGGAATGGCTGTAAACTGCAGGCTTTGTCATGCTGCTCTCCACCTCTGAAGAGCAGGAGAACACAGTTCTCTTTAAGGTCTTTTTAATGTGGAACTTGACTAATGAGCTATCTATTAATAATGAAATTTAACTGGATTCAGAATGGATCTGTATTTCTTTTTATTCCAGAAATGGGAAGTTTTAGTCATTCTCACTTCTTCTGGTATTACACTCCCAATATAGAAATGTCATTTTTCAAATAAGAAAAAAGAAGCCTCCAGCAGACTTGAGCTGGCTCAAGGATGTGATAATGAACCACTGAGATGTTCAGACATCAGGCTGGGTTGTCGGAATGGTGGTGGTTGATGTTTGGCTAGTGATCTCCTGACAGTTGCTGTTGAGGACTTGTCTGCATTTGAAAAGCTTGTATCACAGCAGGTCTCACCACAATTCCCAGCAGAAGGGCCTGGGCTAAGTGGGACCAGACAGTTCCCTCGGACCTACAAACAGTAGTTTGTCATCACCAAGTCACATATGGTGGCAGCCTCCTTCAAGTGACATGGTTACCCCTCACCTGAAGGTTATGCCAGGGAGAGAAATTTGGCAAGTCTGCAAACCCACCCTCCTCCACAAGTTTCATTTCTTACTGGGAGCTGTGTTGTTTTGTTAACTATTTGTTTTGATTATTTCCCCTTTTAGGCAATGGTTGTACTTGAATGTGAGTCAATTAGAGCATGATGGTGTCTAAAGGTGAACATGATGTTAGGATGTATAATAAGGAGAGCTGCCTGTAAGATATGAGTAGACCATTACTCTGCTGAGGAGTGGGAAGCTTTAACCTGGAATATGTTTTCTAGATTGGGGCAAGAAGGCAGTTCACAATAATGGAGAAGCCAGAACAGCAAAACCCAATGAGAAATCTAGAAAGCACCAATTTAGGTGAAACATTTGTCAAGGATGATAGCTGTAGTTGCTCCTATCTTGGACAGAAGAGTAGCTGAGAAGATTCCCATTGTCCTTCCCAGTGCCCTCTTACATGTTATAAAATAGCTTGTGTAGTTGCTCAGATTTCTTGATGGTCATTAACCCCTTCAGGCCAGATGCACCTGATTACTTCTGTCCTCCACATAAATATTCCATTATTTTAGCATTCCTGTGTTCCCAGCAGTAATTAATGGAGGTGTGGCTTTTACTGCAGTTTGGAGTAATCAGTTAAAGTATTTTAACTCAGAGGAATGAAGTTGTGTAGGAAGCTCCATGCAGCTTTTTGTGGAGGTATGGGGAGAATGAGGTTTCCTTCCTTTTTTATTTTGCAGATGTTATGTATTCCAACAGTGGAAGCTATTTAGCATTTTCTAACACAATTAGAGAAAGAAAAGCATTTTATATCCCAAATATCATTTCATTCTTGTAATTCAAGCACTAAGCCAAATTACAGCACTTAGAAGTGTAATTTATGTCACTTCACAATCAAAATGTCAGTAATAAAGTGGAGAAGGTTAGCATGTTTTCCCAGAAATAGCTTTTTGTGATGCTGTATTATCTCTCACTAAATGGTATCTGTGTTGTCCAGAGAGCTCCATGGACAGCTATTTCTTGTCTCAGGGTCTGGCAATCCATTTGTGTGTTGTGGGAAATGGGAGCTCAGCATGTAGCACATAGTTCAGGGATGTACCTTATTGTCCAGCTGATATTAAAAAAAAAAAAAACAACGTGACCTAATACCACTTTAATTGGATGCCTGTTGCAGCTCCATAATTAGTGTCTGCTCTGCAGCCATTATGTCTCTGATTAGGTACTCTGACTAATTAGAAGTGATGCAGATGTCACTTCACACTTCTGTGTACAAACCAGCCCAGCATGCAGGCAACTGAAAGGCTGATTACAGCACGTTGGGAGATGCTAGACTTGACTGCAGTGGCACACCAGCATGGTGACACATGGAGAATAACTGGATGCACAGAGCTACTATCATATTACCTTTCCCCTATGCAGAAGGTGAAACTAATGCATTAATTTTAAAGATGTGATGGACCGGTGTGATCTTCTAAGTGGAGCTGCTGCAAAGGGGAGCCCAAAGAGCTTTACCCAGTGATTTCACCATCAAGCCCATCAATCCTGTTTGAGGTGTGGTTTTAGAGTGTTGTCCTTGGCATCGTGGCTGTGAGAATGGAGGAGCTCCTGTCCTATGGGAGCTGTCCCCAAAATCAACCACCTTTCCTGCTAAAAATGTGCACTTAATTTGAGCAGGAGTGTATTTAGCAAGCTTCTCTCTGTGTTTCCTTCCAGTAATTAAAAAGCCATCTGCTACTGGAAGTGTCTGTCCCACGGGGGAGCAACCTACCAATGTAACACCATTATTGCTTGCACTGGGCTTTTTCATGTATCCGAAGTGTCAATGTGAGTGCTGGGGTTGCTCCATTACAGAGTCTCTGTTGTTGCCGCTAAGGTTTTCTGGCGAGCGCAGCACCCACAGTGAGCTGTAGCCCCAGTACAGACGTGCCATGCTCCCACCATAAGAGAGTGACAGTGGGGAGCAGCCAGTCATCCTGGGACAGGTAGTGATTTAGGGGAGTAGGGGAATCATGCTGCATGTGGGCAAGCGTCTCCAGCTAGGTCCAGCCTTTAGTGTGGGAGTCACTGTCTCCAGGATTCCCAAAGCAGCTCCACATCTCAGCACACATGTTCATGATGGAGCTGGCCAAGAGCCACGCAATAGATGTGCAAGACAGTGATGGGTTGCAAAATCCATGTCAGAGAAAATTCCATGCTCAGAGCTGCAGAAAATGTCTTGGAACAGACAAGGTTAGAAAGTCACTATGTTTTTGTTTTTTGATTTTATGCCCAGTTAGGCTCCCTTGGCTATTTCAATTTTGATGATTTGTTTCTCTGATTCTGTAGCGAGATTCCCTCCAGCCTCAGAAAACTGTGGCCTGAAGCTCTCAAGACAGCTGTGAGATTCTTAGGCTAAAGATGTGTCACATTAGTACCATGCAAAGCTGTAATTGCATCAATGACACTACAGTAATTTTACCACTGATATCTTTCTTTCAATTTAAATGTTTTTTTGAAAGATTCATGTATGTGGTTCTCAGCCACCTAATACTCCACCCACACTTGAGAAGAAACCCAGCAGCATTAAACAATCAATCAGTCAGAAACTCAGACAGCTACTATCTACCAGAAAGCTCCTTCCCATCCTTTCACTGTAAGAAAAGTACACCCTCCATCTTCTCCAGGACTTCACACTTGGGAGTATTGTGAGTAGTAACAGGAATCCCCATGAGGGTTTTCTTCAGTGTGCACGGTACTTGTAGCCAGGCACAACACTGGAGAGGAGCAACGTGCAGAAGCAGGGAGTAGTGCTGGAGTTAAAGGAATTCAGCACATCTCCATGCTACAATAAATGGGGAAGAGAGGAGCTATGCCTCACAAGATATATAGCCCAAAGCTTCCTTCTTTAGATCAAATTTTCCAGCCTGACCTAATGAAATAGTGACAGATGCACAAGCATTTGCTGAGCATCCCACATTGACATTAAACCCCCAAATGATTCTGTCTCTTGATGCTTCTTAGGTATTTTAACCACATTAACCATGTTGCACCATTACTCTGTATTTTAGCATGTAGCTCAGACAACCTTTTTCCTCCTTTCCCCCATCTTTTTGTAGTTCTCCGATTTAAAAGAGCTATAGCCCCACACAGTGTTAGAGGTGCCACATTGCAGAGGTGCTGTCGAATGATGTGCAGGAGGATGAGTGCTGGAGAGATCCAAACTCTACTAACCTTTTGTTTGTGGCTTTTTTTTTTTCAGCGTCTCTGCGAATGCAACGTTATCATGGTGAGTCACTCGGGCATGAAGTATTTTTATGGGTTGTTGTTGGTAGGCATTTTCTGTTCACAAGGTGCAATATCAGCATAGGGACTCACTGGCAGTGTCTGGTATTTGATGATGCACCGCTGCGAGCTGGAGCAACACGGTGCCAAGACCTCAGTGCACTGAGCGTGGCCCTTTTGTATGTACAGCTACTCTCAGAGCAGCCTCTCTTCTGTGGGACGACTGTCAGCTTGCCTTACAGAGCCTCTCATAGAGCTTACTTGTGATTACAAGTCAAAGATATTATCAAAATAATATTTTCATGCTGTGTAACTAATTCAGATTTAATCAGTTTTATTTGCTTGCTTGTCAGAAGGGATGGGAATGTTTCTTGGTGCTCTTTTCATCTTATGGAGTACTTGCAAAACAAAGGCCATTAAAAAGTAACTAATTAGGGGAGCAGTAAGTGTAGAACAGTTCCAGACCTGGGAGGCTGGGGAAGCCAGTGTGGGAGATGCAGTGAATACAGTCTGAAGAGCTGTCAGCATTTCGGGTTTGCCAAGCATAGTGGTGGCTGAGCACATATGGCTGTTCTCAAAAAAAAAAAAAAAAAAAAAAGGCTTTTCTATTGATGTTAACCCTTTTTATGAAGTTAGATTAGATTTCCTATTTCAAAGTCCTGCTTTAGAAACCAGCACCTATGAGCCAAAGTCCTCAGCTGTTTGTAGTTGATGTTTGTCCCTTTACCACCATGTGCTTTGAGGGGAAGGAAAAAGCCTTGTCTTCAGAGGCTGGTTAGTCTTAAGGTGGAAACTGTGGAACACAGCTAAGCTGTTTTCTTCCATGCTGAGACTGTGGAATTCTTCTCTTTCATTGGTTGCAGCTCTCCACCAATGACACGAGTCGCGCTGAAGATTGTGACCCCTGTCATCATCTCTGTCTTTGTCCTGGCACTGTACTTGCATGCCCAGCAAGTGGAATCCACTGCACGGCTTGATTTCCTCTGGAAACTCCAGGTTAGTGGGGTTTGCTGAGTTGGAGGAATACACATAGTCACTGGTGTTAATATAAAACTGCTGAGCTAGTCACTGTCGAGTTGAGGAGTGTTATAAAGTGCCTTTGAATTTAATCTGATAGTTGCATATAAGTGGCATGCTAGTAATGCTCTGCTCTTCTTTGGTACTTTCCATATTCCTCCTGGCTCTTTACTTTAACCCCATGTTTCTTTGTAAATGGACTTTGGATGGTCCCCACAGTAAAGGGTTATAGATCTGAAGATCAAGACTGATTAATTTGGGCAACTGAGACTGTCACTCTTGCAGGAATCTGTAGTATAGCACAACTTGTAAATCTAAGAAGCTCATATTCACTGCTGAATTGTTTCCCAGAGTTCAGTGAGCTTTCATTTACTGTGCTTAGGGGTGTGAAAGATTTACATTTGTATCTTCATTCACTTTCTTGTTAAGCTGTGGGAAGTGGCTTGATACCCTTGGATAGCCAATGGATAACCTTGGATATCCTTGTATAACCAATACACTACAGATAACACCACACTGTGCTCCTATCCCTGGGTTCAGTGTTGATGTTTTCACTACTTGTGCCCACGAGTGATGTTGGGTTATTGTATATGGTTCTCAAACAAGCAGGACAGGTCTCAGCTCTGCCCAAGACTCATAGCTGGGGGACCACAGGACTGCAGATTTCAAAAGGGTTTTTTACCCTTTGGATGGCAGGACATCATTTTGATAATAAGTCTCAGTGGTTTGAGTCAGAGGCACTGAGGAAAGACCAATTAATTGAAGCTCCTTGAGAACTAGATAAACATTTCTTCTGTTTCTGTCCTCCCTGCAAGTTCATTGTCAGCTTTTTGTTCCCTCTCCAGAGCAGTTGGCAAAAGAGTAAGTACATCACTGTCTCTCCCTCCTAAACTAGGCCACTGAGGAGAAAGAAGAGATGGAGGAGCTGCAGGCCTATAACAGACGCCTCCTCCACAACATCCTGCCCAAGGACGTGGCAGCCCATTTCCTGGCCCAGGAGCGGCGGAACGACGAGCTGTACTACCAGTCCTGTGAGTGCGTGGCTGTCATGTTCGCCTCCATTAGCAACTTCTCCGAGTTCTACGTGGAGCTGGAGGCCAACAACGAGGGCGTGGAGTGTCTGAGACTGCTCAACGAGATCATTGCTGATTTTGATGAAGTAAGTCACAGAAAATCTGGAGGGACAGAGCGAATCAGATTATTAAGTTTAGATGGGCTTTGATGAACTCCTGCAGGAAGGTGGCTTATTGAATCCTGGTGCCATGGTTCATTTCTCCTTGCTCTAGGAGTTTGTTTGTTTGTTTGTTTGTTTGTTTTCTTTCACATTAATATCTCTTCTATTCCCTTGTTGCTCCTCCAAGTATCTAATCCCCTTTCTTTCTGTACTTGGAGTGGTGGAGGCTCTGTCCAGTACTTTGTAGTGCTTGCAGCAAGGGAGGACGAGTGGCAAGGACATTACCAGCATGTACGTGTTCATCAAGGCTCATTTGCTTGTTTTGCTCTTGTGAAACAGATAATAAGTGAAGACCAGTTTCGGCAGCTGGAGAAGATCAAGACCATTGGCAGTACGTACATGGCTGCGTCGGGCCTCAACGATTCCACTTACGACAAGGAAGGGAAAACACATATCAAAGCTCTGGCTGATTTTGCCATGAGGTTAATGGACCAAATGAAATACATTAATGAACATTCATTCAACAACTTCCAGATGAAGATAGGTAAATGTCACTGTATCTACAGGATTAAGTCTAGGTAGTGGTCATTCCGAGCTGGGGATTTTATGGACAGTAAAAGCCATAGATGTTACCTTAGCTGTACGGTTAATTGTCTTGTGTCTGGTGACTGCTTTTGCCTCTCTGAACCATCAGAGCAGTTTTGTTAGGGTAGCAGCATTATTATTGAAGCTTCCTGGAGAATTAGGAGCAGTTGGACAACCAGTCTTGGCACAGAGAAGCTCCTACCACAACATGATCTCACATGGTGACTGATTCTCTCCTGTGATGTGCTCCCTGGCTCTCCCATTCTTGGACATTAAGTTGTCTTTCAAGTCAGGGAATAAAAGGAGACAGAAAAGTCCAAAGGAGAAGAAATGTGAGGATGAAGTGTGGTATTTGTTCTGGACAGCAGCTGGGCTGCTGCTTCACAGAATGCTCAGTCCTGCAGCAGCTGTGTGCTGACTTCCAAGTGAGTGGTTTGCTTGGCAGCCAGCTAGCAAATAAACCTTATCCTGTTATCTGGTATTGGAAAGTAGCACTGGATTGAGCAGATCCAGCCTGCGTTGCCAGTCAGACAAGTATAATGGATCAGAGAAGCCAACTTTTCTTTGAAAGTTTATTTCA
>NW_008587673.1:39018-57929 GCF_000691845.1 Merops nubicus
TAGTTTCTTATGTCAGAGTAAAGCATGGCTAGAACCAATGAACCTCAGAATGTTTTTTATTGTCTCAAAGATAAGCTTCGCATGGTTTGCACATGATGGATCTGAGCATTGTGGGATTCCTTCTCTCCTTCCAGGCCTCAATATTGGTCCTGTTGTAGCTGGGGTGATAGGGGCACGCAAACCCCAGTATGACATATGGGGCAACACGGTGAATGTGGCCAGCCGCATGGACAGCACGGGCGTGCCTGACAGGATTCAGGTAAGGATTAATTGGAAAACTTACACTGTCAGCCCTGCATCACTTACAGGTTTTGAAACTTAATTAGAATTGGAATTTGGGTTTCATTTTATTCCTTTATGCAGTACATTTACTTACACAGTACTGAAAAAAACAGCCAGCTGAGGAATGCTAGTTGTACTACCAAGTTTTGCCTTTTAAGCTTGACCAACACTGCAACCTTTGGTGGAAGTGTTGAGCTGAGTTTCCTTCCCTGAGCAGCACTGAGCACAGTCCTGCTGTGATGCTTACTCACTCGTGCTACTGCCTTCGCTGCTCAGCTAAGTGCAGCTGTGGGTTGTTTTATTTTCCAGGGTGACTCAGATGTGTATTTTTGTGATGCACATCCCTGTTCATAACGCCTTGGGTGTTGTGAGCCTAGCGAGGATCCGGGCACCAGTGGGATGGGGATATATAGCTGGAGAAAGAGGATGGTGTAAGGGTTTAATGGAAACTCTCTTGTAATCAGACATCTCCTTGGCCTTCAGACAGTGACCTTTCCAATGATTCAATTCCACAGTCTTGCTTTCCCTGAACCCAATGTCCACAGTAACAAATTGTCATTCCTTGGGAAAGCATTGAAGGGATATAAAGTCAAGAGTAACTGATGTCAAAAGTTAAGAGTAACTGGTATAGAACATAAAAGGGGAAGCCATGCTGTTTCTTTCCAATTAAAATGTCAGTTAACTGGGTCAATACTTATCCAATGCCCTTTAAACTTCCCTACAAAACGGTCTGTGAACAATTTTCATCCTAGTTAAGCAAATCAGCATAGCAATGTTACAGCAATAGGAAGCCAGAAAAGTAATTATTTAAAGCCACCTGAAAAGAGGTGAGAAAATATGTTGCAATAAATATATATCTCAGGAAATCTGGTCTTTAAACTTACTCTATTCTGCAGCACAAGAGATTTGCGAGACAATTTGGATGCTGGCTAGGTTATTCCGTTCATTTGGTCTTCCTCATTGCCTACTACCTTCTGCTTCATAAAAACAAACCTCTGAATGAATCCTTCTAAATTATACATCCACTGTGTAACTTCTAAGTAATTTTTGAGGACTTTTAAAAAATGTCTAATGTGTTTTCCTGCTACCACTCCAGTGGTAAAATGAGTGCATCCAAGTAGACTGAACAGACAGACGTGTTTTTTAAAACGTGACTAATTTGTTTCTTTTTATCCTGTGACCTTCTTGAAAATTGTGGGTTTCCTCCAGTTGTGTACCACGTATGAGTTCTGTAGCATCTCAGTTTCTAAAAGCTGTGTTTGTTCTGCAACTTGTGCTCACCTTTTCGTTTGTGATTAATACTGAGAAGTCAGCGGACTTAAAAACAAAATAGTTGATCCTACTTTAATTTTTGTCCATGGATTACTCCAAAGACTGTGTGAAAGGCATGACAAGCATCTTCTTACTCTTGTTTATTCTGCAGGTAACCACAGACATGTACCAGGTTTTAGCAGCCAACAACTATCAGCTGGAATACCGAGGGGTCATTAAGGTCAAAGGCAAAGGAGAAATGACCACTTACTTTCTAAATGAAGGGCCTCCAATTAGTTAGCAGCGACTGCAGCATCAGTCAAAAGTGGAATCTGCATTACAGGAGATGATTGTGAATCAGAGAAGAATCACTTTTTGGCAGTGAAGCTGAGAAGGCAGCGCAGTTGAAATTTCACACCGTGACTCTAGAGCCAGTGTCAGCAAACTCTTTGGCCACCCATCATGAAAGGCAATCGAAGAAACCACCTGGGAGTTGTTCCTGGCTGAGTGCTAAGTCGACCAAAGATGTGTACTACAGAGTTCACAGATAAGACATGAATTTGGAGTTTTTTAAAGACTGCTACCACAGGATGATATAAGAAGCTATTTAAGTATTTATTGACGTAACACAACATTTACTTGGTTGAAGGAATGTATGATTCACTACAAAGCATTATTTTGGAATGGATTTGCACTTCCATAGTTTCCATCCCATACTGCCAGCTGTTTGAAGTGTACCACTGTGCTTTTATTAGCCGTTTTGAATGGGCTCTCAAAACTGACACCCACTGTTGCAGCACACAGAAAGGCCTTTTAGAAGGGCATGGGTAATGTTGTCATGTGAAAAGACATCGTAGCCCTGGCTCCCTCTCTTCCCTTCTACATGGCTGAACGACTGCTCCTCTGAGTGGGGCTGGCACAGCTGGTGAAGGGAAGGATCGAGGTACAGAAAGATGCCTCTACAACTGTATTTATTGACAAGTCTTCTGTGCTTTTCTTTGGTATATATCAGTTTATATGGGAAAGACTAGATGTAAACAAGAGACATTTTGTGGGGGGAGCTCCCCTGAAATTTGTTGTGGGTTTTTTTTGTATTTTTTATTTTGTAATATTGAAAACATGGAGATCTAACAGATATACCAAATTCTATATTTTGTAAATTATATATAAATTAGAAGGCAGGCTGTCCACACCAAGGTGTGATGGGAGATGTATATAACCTGTAGACTTTTGTGTAATTTTTTGTGCACAATACTCTGAACACAGACTTGGCAGTTTTCAGATTATCACTATACAGTCAACCGACACGAAACAGGTGAGTTTCCAGGTTGAATCAGATGCATTTTAAAATGAAAATCCAGAAAACTCTGCAGCCCCAAAGAAGAGGAAAAAAACAAAACACAGTAGACACACAGTTGTTCCATGCAGCATTCAAGCAGAGGGTGGCATCTTAACAAATGGAAACAGGACCTTTGAGTTTTAGCTACTGGGACAGTAGCAGTCAAACATGTCAAAAAGCTCTAAGCAAATCTTCTAACTTACTCTAACAGGAGCTCTTACAGGGAGAGAGAAAAAAAAAAAAGAAGCTTATTTGAACTTTTTTTTTTTAAATGGCATTTTTCATTGATGATCTTAATAGAATACTGCTGACATGACAGTTCTCTGATACAGTAACTGCCACTCGACATTACAAGGAGCTACATACTGCAGCTTCGAGTTGACTTTCCTGTAGTAGGCACTTATTTAAAGTGAATCACAGATTTTCAATTTTCAGGAATTAGGTGATCTTCAAGAAAAAGTTATGATGGCAAGTGTGTATATGAGGTGGTCGACCTTAAACGATCAGTGCCATTGATACTGTCTTGGAAATCTTTGTCACTAGTGGGGGGGTTTATGAATAGTTCACTGTTATCATTTATGTACCTTTTTTAACTATTAAAGAAAAATCCCTTGATATTTTATTAAAAAAAATAATTTTAAAAAAAACTATTTTTATATTCTATGAGGGGAGAGTTTTGATATTGAATTTGGCTAGCACTAAAAATGACTCCAATCTTTTAACATTTAATAAAGTTCTTTTCCACTCTTCTCAGGGCAGATTTATTGTTTAAACATAGCTTAATGATTGCACTATGGTGGTGGTGATTCGTTTTCTCCTACTCGACAACGAGAATAAGTGATAATCCATGGGCCTGTCTGAATTAATTTGCCATATTGCTAAGCATAACCCAAGCATTAAGCCATTTAAACATGAGCTTAAATGGCATTGTCCCTTTCCTTCTCCTTTCCACTAGGAAACATCTCTGAAAAGTATAGTATATTGACTTCTGTAAAACTGCCAAGTCTGCCCTTGTACTATACTTTTGCTCTTTTACATCCTTCCTGGTTTGCAGAATCCTTCAGTTGCTTCACGCCATTCTGCCTTTCTCCCCAGCTGCACCTCCCACCCCTCTCACCCCCTCACCGACTTCCATTTCCTTCATGCCACACGCTCGGTTTCAGATTTCTTTCTGCTTTACGAAAGTCTGCGGTCTTCTTAACTTTGGATTCATCTTATGAAGCTGTGTTGTCAATGAAATTTCAAGTCCCCAGTATCTCTAGCTGTGATTGTTGACAGTGTGTCATGATCATTTCAAGGGGTATTCACATACTCTTTACTCTGGATCTTGCAAAAATGGATACAATTATGATTTCCCATGGAAATTGAAATCTATTTAAGTAATTTAACTCTATTAAACACTGTTTCACTGGTAAAGTGTCTCTGTGTTATTTTAGCTGCATCTGGCTAGTGAAGAGATCAGACCTAAGTTGTGTATGAGCCGTTGAATCTACAGATAGAAACACCCAGTTCTTGGGTAGCGCTGGCTGGCTGTTCAGAGCACACGGCCCTACCTGACACCCCGTTACAGAGCCTGAGGGGCTTGGTCACACGGTGAGCACCCCCGGGCCCCCCCTGTGCACCCACTCGCCTTCAAACGCTAGTCTTGGGATAACTGACAAAGCCTCCTTTGTGACACTGTGGTTAAATAGACTGGTATAACTACATTGTGTGTGTGTGTCCTATTAAAAAAAAAAACCTGTGTATTTTAGAAAAATACATCACCTTTGCCAAAGAAGAATTCCCCAGGTACCTCAGTACTTGTCCTCCTGAGGATGTGGGGAAAGAGGCAGCAGTGCTTGCCCGCACAATACTTTCAGTCTTTACAGGTAAAGAGGAAATGCTACATGTAACTATACCAATTAACAGAAGCCTGAATTATAACTGAGAAACAAAAAGCTGCAGTTTTCCACTGACTTTTTTTTTAGTTGACAAAGACATTTCACAGGCAGCTAAGAACCAAATGACTTACAATCTGTTATTTGTTAGGAGGGATTTTATAAGTGCACTGCGAACACAGCTGCATTAACAAAAAGTCATGAAGTACTTAAAGTATCAGTCTTTAAGCAAGATGGAGAACTATATAAGTCTTTATATATTCTCCTACATAACCGTACAAACAGCAATTTAGGACACAAGCAATTTCTGAAACTGTCTGGAGAAGGGTGTTCCCAGGGGAAGGAAGCCTGTAGCCTTCCACACTATGCCCTCTCATTTAAATTGTACATACTGTGTGACTGAACTATTTTCCCTAAATGCATCTTTTTCCCAGCTAGAAAGCGATTTGACAACTTTCAAGGTGTTTAGGCACTTCTTCCCAACACAAAGCTGGCTACAGCAAGTATCGGCCTGCGGATAACAAAATGATACATTTGGGATGCACCAAATTTCTTACACATGTCCTGCGCTGCCAGTATCCCTGGCCTGGCTGGCCACGCAGTACACAGCATACATGGACAAACATCTGGCCAAAAACTATGCCTAGACGCAAACATTTTCATTCTGTTAAAGTTCCTCACTGCTCCTTAGGGCACCATCACTTCTAGGTTGAAGTCTGGGGGGCTGGCAGGGAGAGATAGCTTGGAACGCAGCCTGGAAAAGGGCAGTTAAGCTGTTTTAAGCTGAAAAACTCTGTTTCCAGTCTCTTAAGCCCTCTCTGTCCCAGGCTGTTCAACTGAAGGAGCCAGAAGCACCTTGAAGGGGTCAGGGAGGCAGGCAGGACTGAGAACACTGAATTTTGGGTGGATGGAGGATGACAGCAGCAATATTTTTCCTGCCATCTGACAGACAGGTAGCTTACTGTAAAAAAAAAAAAAAAAAAAGAAAAAGCAGGGCTGTATTTTTTAATTTTTTTAATTTCTGTCCCTGAGCACCTCACAGTCCCCGGCTGTCCTGCTCTGCCCTGACAAGCCCCATGCTCCATTTTCTGCTAAACACAAAAGGTAGCTTTTGGCTAAAGTCACCAAAGCAGTTTCGTTTCAATCAAGAGACAATAAAACACTCCTATTTTACTACTTGGGAATAAGCCACCAAAAGGAAAGGCTTGGGTTTTGTTAGCTTGCTTTTTCTTATGCGCTTCAATGCCACGAATGCCGGGCAGTCCCCGGCGCTGAGGCCTCTGCCGCAGACAGCCATTGCCCTCTGCCGGGAGCAGCCTGCCTGGCCTTCACCCCGCGCCGGCGCCGAGCAGTCCCGCGGCGTCAGGCCCAAGTGCCACAAAACTCCCTCCCGCCATGGGGCTGGGCAGAGCACAGCGCACCTAAGGCGCCCCCTCCTTCCAAAGTGACTGATTACACAATCAAATGCCACTTGTAGATAAGCAAAAAAATAACCAGGCCAGGCTGATGTGTGTCATCCCCCTAACTTCCCCAGCCCGGCAGCAGCCGATGGTGCAACACAAGACCCCACCACACGTGCTGCTCACTAGGAGGGAGACCCGAAAGGCTCCTGCTGCAGTGCCACATACTGCAGTGGAAGTGGTGAATGAAGGGCAGGAGGCTGAAGGCTAACAGCCCTGGCAGGTGCTCCTCAGCCCTTTGAAGGAGAGACTATCAATGTATAAAACAACCCACAGTGAAAGTGAAGTAATCGTGATGTCTGCAAAGAAAACCCATTTCCATCGTCACCTAATTCTCTGCTAGTTTTGACAGAGCTAAAAATGAGTCCAAGTAACACACACACACATATTCCCTTGTAGAAGGCTGCATTCTTTTCTACACCTCTCTCTATATATATAATCTTATACACGTGTGTGTCAGTCAAACAGTGTGAAAGGACAAAGGGTGTACACATTTCCTGGGGTCTGAAAAGTTATTGCCTGGCAAAATCTGACAATTCACAAATGAGACAAATTCTTATTCCCAGCTATTGGGCTAGACATTGAACACAAGCGAGCAAAACACTACAAAAAAAACCCTCAAGATTTTGAAGAAAAGCATGCAAGGAAGAAACGTGGTTACACCTCTAGAAGCACAGACAGGGGGTTTGGGTAATCAAACCTCAAACAGTGCTATGAAATCACACTTCTGGCCATCCCTTCCTGAAAGGGAATGCAAGCAGTGACATCTTAATCAAAGAAAAATAGGGTATTGGGGGTCTTGTGATAGACCCATTCCAACCTTAAAGAGGGCTTACTTTATAAATACAGCATGAAGTGGGCTCTGCCTCTACTAAATCCCACAGAAAAATCAAGTGATTATGAACAGCCTTGTGCAACTCAAACTAAAATAATGCATGCTGTTCAACAGAGTAGTCATCTTTTCTAGGTTTATCCTCATAAGTCTAACAACTCAAGAATCTGGTAAAATCAGCAGGGAAGCAGCTATTATTTCTCTGAATGCTGAGCTTGTTTAAGCAAATGGGAAAACCTGGGAAATTTCCATAAATTTTCACCTCCAGCTTGCCCTGGTATATCTTTTTTCTCATCTCACACAAAATTTCAGCAAGTTCTAATATTACAATGAAACTAAAGCATTATGCTCAAAAGCCATGTTTCTAGCACCTAGTAATATCAGGTAATGAAGCACAGCCATGCTCATTAACTTTGCATTGTGAAATAGGATTTTTATCAGTGCTCTAAAAACAAGCAAACAAACCCCAGTTCTATTACTCTGACAGTTCTGTTTGTTCATTATACCTGCTAATCAGCAATTAGCTTAATGCCAGCAAAACTGGAATGGAATAATGGCTCCAGATGCTATGACAAAGGAAGTTTTCATTCCTTGAAAAGGTACCTTTAAGCATAGCAGGAAGGGAAGGTGTCTTGGGGAAACAAGATTTGCTGCCAACATACAAACTGATGAAATGATGCAACAGAAAACTTCATGTGCAAAACAACCCAAATTAAGAACTAAGCAGTACTTCGGGCATTCATAATAGCTTCCCTGCCTATCAACGGAGGTGAAGTGAAAAGACAGGTATAAGGAATCTCCTAGACTTTATAAGCAAGTTAAAACCTGGTTTTATACTTAAAACATGGATAGCTGTTTTTTTTCAGTCATGGCCTTCAAATTTTAAGGGACTGCTCTTCCCCTTCACCTGTGTCCAGAGATCAGAAAGGTGCACTAAATACTAATATAAGCAAACTTCTCAGTACTAAACAAAGCTGGTCGCTGCTCTTCTGAATTTTTAAAATATTCATGCTGTAAACATCTCCTAAAAATTCTTGTATGCTTCAATCCAGTTCTCTTTATCTTTTCCCCATCTTCTTGGTTCCCAAAACAAAAGCAGATAATGTTCATGACTGCATTCTTCCTCTGTCTTAAAAGTAGGGAGGAAGAGAATTAACTGCAAAGCACATCACCTCCAACAGCAACCTCTGAGGCAGCCCACCAAGGTGTCTTCAAGGTCCCGATCTCAGCCATTAGTCTGAGACACATATTATGGAGAGAATAATACACATTGCTCCTGTTTACTTTGGATTACAATTTCATTCTCTAACTCTTCTTGGCTGCATCATTTACTTAACTAATATCACCTAATTAAAAAGAAAAGATCTAACTCTTTTGGTCTTGGTCATAATTTGACATTAAATAACTTACTGAAACGTAACATTTTGGTATGAAGCGCCCAAAGAAATCTTCCAGGAGCAACACAATCTCTGCCAATCCCAAATCCAACACCACAAGCAGCATAGCAACCTGCCTGCCACCAAATCTTGCTTGCTTCTTTTTCTTTTTTTCTTATTTTTCTTTTTTTTCCACACCATTTCAGAGAAGCCTTACATTATTTCAAGTCACACATACAAATCTATCTGTATCTGTATTACGGAATATCATACATAACTGTTACACGCTTGTAAAACAAAACCAGTGTAACTGCTGGTGGCATTATACAGTTGCTATTCTTCTTTTCCAAGTGTTTGGGGTTTGCTAGTTGATTAATCAACTTTAGGAGCATACAACAGTTCTCTCAAACACAAGTCTAGATGAAGGAGATTCTATCCCAACACAAAAACACACAACTCGTAACACCAGAAGAATAAAGAAAATCCCTGGTCTATTTTTTAAGCTCATCAGACTGGTTTATTATTTTCCTGACTCCAGTTGTTTATCTCAGGTTTGAGCTAACTATTGATCCATTTCTAAAAGTATATAAAATGAGGAACAATAGTCCAACAGGTACAAGTCACTCCATTTACTTGCCAACCCATTTACTTTCAGCCTTTCCAGAGTTCAAACACATGAATTATGCAAAAATCTTGGGTTAAATGGCAGAACTTTTGGAATAATTGCTAAAAAGACATCCTGTCCACCTAGATCACTTCCAAAGGATAATGAAAAAGAAACCATAAGTGAAGAAATGTTCCAGTATTTATAGCACTAGAGAGGTCAGGCCACAGATGCCATAAAACTGACTGCTAGAAACTGAGTTTCCAGATTACATTTAAATTACAATAACATTCACATATATGTCTATGTGAAACAAAATATTCCAAAATTTAGTAACTTGCCTAATTTCAGGTCTTGTTTCCTAATAGGCAATAGCATTACTATTATTATTTGTTTAGCCTATCCCCTACTGCCTTACAAAGGCAAAACTGATTTTGGAAGTGAAGAGCTTGCATGATATGCAGAACACATCCACTGTACATTCCTTCCATTAACATACTTTTGAATTAAGTTTTTTTATGCTGCCAGTCAAACTCCCCAAACTGGGTGTCCCTACATGCATTTCACTGCATAGACACCCCCCCGTTTCCTGCTTGAGTCCCGTAGTCTTTTGTGTCCTTCTATTGTTTTTTAAAAAGTTTAACCACCAAGTGAAAAATGTCCACAAGCATCTTACATTGCTTTATTAAAAAAAAAAAAAAAAAGCCACATCCAGATAGCTTCTTCTTTACATTCCTGAGAGTGAATTATTGTGGGAAGAGGAGTGCCTCTGAAGGTCCAGGCCCTGTCAGACGTTGTAGTCGGGGGACTTGCCCTGGGGCTGCCGCAGCCGGATCTGTAAGGTGGAGAAGGCTCCCACAGTCACGTGAAAGAAGAGCTGCCACAGGTTGCGCAGTTCGTACAGGTACATGTTACACAGGCAGATTAACCCAAAAGTCAGGAAGGACTTGGCATTCCTCCAGCCCGTGTAGTATACAAACAGGTAACACTGTCATGAAAGAAAAAAGAAATCAGATTACCACATAGAAAACAACTTCCACTGAAGAAACAACTACATGGTCATCGATGAGAAATTACTAACACCAACCAAGTGACAGTCTAAATCAAATGTGTCAGAACGGTGTCAGTTTAGCTGTCATGGAAGGGTGGAAAGTACCCGACGTCGACACAAGGTCACACTTGGCTTCCTTTAAAACCTCTTTGAGAACAACTCTCTCACAGCTAATCACAACCTGCAATAACAAGTGGCCCACAACAAAGGAAAGTGGATGTTCCTGGCAATCTCTGGTCAAAATACACCTGAGCAAAGGAGGAACAAGAGACAGCATTGCTGAGCCTGGAAGAAAAGAAACTTGGGTAAGACTTTATCACTCTCTACAACTATCTGAGAGGAGGTTGTAGCGAGGTGGGGGTTGGTCTCTTCTCCCAGGTAACGAGTGGTAGGACAAGAGGAAACAGCCTAAAGTTACACCAGGAGAGGCTGGATATTATGAAAAACTTCTTCACAGAAAGGGTTGTCAAGCCCTGGTACAGGCTCCAGGAAGGTGATGGAATCACCATCCCTGCAAGTATTTAAAAAATGAGGACAAGGTGCTGAGGGACATGGTTTAGTGTTGGGCTGGCAGTGTTAGGTTAATGGTTTGACTTGATGATCTCAAAGGTCTCTTCCAAACAAAAGGATCCTGATCCTGATTCTTCAGGCAAAGCAATAGGATGGACAGGGAAAATACCAGGGCCCTGCAGCTGGGGATACTCAGCATAAGGCAAGCCCCAGATACCAACCCAGTGTCCTGCCAGGGTTAACACAGAGGATTAACTGGTAGATTTGGAGAGGTCCATTAACACCCACTGACCTTCTTTCACTGGTGCCAGACTGATCACATTTGGAGAGAAACACACAGCAACTCTGCTGTAATTCTACCCCATTTTAAGGGCCAGTTTCTGCACACTGTGGTGTAACAGAATGTCAGAACTGCCCCTAGTTCCCTACCCTGTCACCCTCCTACTGCAACTGGAGATCTGTTCAACTCTCTCACTTCAGTTTTCATCTCTAGAAGGACATTTTATATTTACATTTCTACTTTTGCTATTGCTCAAACTACTCCTCTGACTTCCACAAAAAAAACTGCTTGCCCTCCCTTTAGATTCTAGCCAGTTCCATCTGCTGGAGGAAGTTTTTGCTGTGCTTCAAGTTAGATAACAACACCACTTGGGCCTACTCTGTATTCCAGATCTGTTCCCAATGGATATATAACCGTGTGAACATGGTTATATAACAGCATCCATCATCACATTATCCAGTTCTTCTTGGGCCATGTTTTATCAGTCAGAGAAACTCTGCTTGAGTATTTTTCATTTTTCACATTCCTCAATAAAGGGCCAAAGCATCGTATACTTGCAACTGAACAACATACTTTATTGAGGTTACTTTATATTTAATTTGAAACTCAACCACTTTCTTACAAAGCATGCATTTCCACCCTATGTGTGGCTGAGATCAACAAAGCTACTTGTAATTTCTGTTTATCTAAATATCTTATCTTGCTGACAGTATCAGTAAGATTTGTATGTCCTTCCTCCAAAGCAAAGTAAAATTAGAGATAAGAAATGTGCACATTTCAGAATCTAGATGGAGTGCCTCTGAACCTGCCTGGCCATTTTGAGCAGAGCAAATGCAACCTACTTTTGCTGACAGTTTTAAAATCATATCTAAAAGAGCAATTAGCTGGTACCAGCACCTCAGCAATACGAATTCAGATGAACTCCTAGTATTGTCATCTCCACTGACAACATCTGCAGAAGTGTAACTGCTTCCAAGACTAAAATAAGCATCAGGAAATGCCTCATCAAAACAATTTATGAACATGAAGGGTTTAAAAACCAAAAATACTATGAAAGTTTAAAAATATTACTGCAACATAATGTTGAATAATGGTGAATTTTACTGAAGATCTGTTTCAAATGCATTCTGAGGTTTATTTTCTCACTAGCCCAGGTTTGAGATGCTCTATGACCTACCACTTACAAAACAGAGCACCACTCAAAAGGCCAAAACACTGTGGGTTTAACACCTCACTTCTGCAAGCACCGTTACAAAATTCCTGAGAGTTATTTTTTCCTTCTATTAAAGAGAAATGCTAGCATGGCAATTACTGTGCATGCTTTTATGTAGAAGGCTCCTCTGTGCTACTTCAGAGACTTTTATTTTGATTTTTTTTGTTTTGGTGAGAGTTGTTTTTTTTTTTTGTGGTGATGGGTGGTTTTTTAATAAATATTTTTTAATAAATGTTTAAAAAATGAAAGTTCAGCTCCTGACCCTTTAAACTTCAGGTACAACAGAGACAGTTGTTACCTTTGTGTATTTTCTTCTTTAGAAGAGATTTGAAACCATGTAGGAACACCAGACATGTCAGCAAGCCTAAAACATACTTCATGTAAGTCCATTGTTTCGCCTGCACGCTTAGGTTACAAATGTTTTACTGGCAACAAGAAAGAGAAACATGCTGCAGTGCTGTTGGTAACTGACCAAGACAACACAGCATTATAGACACCTGGTGGGTGAATGACAAAGAAATGTGGTGTCATTCAACATATGGAATTACTAATCTCAAACTCTTACACGTGGAAAAAGAACATCAGAACATGCCAGAGAACTGACAGCCCTCTTAGGTCTGAAAACTGACCAGTTACATATTGTAGGAATGGCACCAGAGGGTGCTGAATGACAGTCTCAACAGATATGTTGTGAATATTGAAAACCAGCCTACATTCCAAGCTGTGTGGATTCCTTCTTTAAAACAGCTCTATTCAAGTCAGACAGTGGAGGAAAGACATACGTCTTTATGTCCCCATGCACAGATGGCAATACTTTATTACAAAGAATAAGTCTCCAGCTTCAGAGAGAAGGGAATAATGTACATTTTTCACACAAAAATAAAAACAGTGGAGAACAATGGAGGAGCTCCACCTTATCTGATATGGAACACATTGCTGGCATGGAGAATTAAACCAATCTGAAGAATCATTTAAAGGTGGACGATGATGCGAAATGAACAAGTGGTGAAGACCACAAGTTGTACTGTGACATTTTGCTAGAGGTAAGTTCTAGAGAATGGAGATTACAGGTAACATGGACAAAAGGCTGACAGATAGAAAGGCTGATATAAAAAGAAAATCCTGAGACATTATTTTACATGCTTGACACTGTACTAAACATTATCACATGGAAAGATGCAGAAACTGCATACTGCAAAAGTGCAAGAGACTACCAGTCAAAAGAAATATAACAACAGCAATTGAGCATGACAGTCATTACACTAATTTCTAAACATAAGGGCAGTGTCAGTGACTGACAGATGCCAAGGGGCACCAGAACACCTTGCTACAAATTATACAGGAAGTCAAACTCAGATGCAGAAACAGAAAACCTAGAGACATGAAATGCAATGTGAAATATCAGACAGGAGAAGGAAAACAGTTTCAAGTGGCTGAAAGCTTTGAGGAGGAAGGAGATATACAATAATGTACAAAGTGAGGAAAATTCTGGGGTGCAGTGCCTAGGTATTACTGCATTTACTTCCAATCTTCCCCAAGGAAAGAAGCAATGAGGCATTTGTTTAGGTAGTTAACATTATTTGAACTATAAACCCACTACTTTAAGGAAATGCTGTAACCTCCACTGCTTGCAACTTTAGATGTAAATTTTAAGCTCCAGACAGATAAGTACATCAAATCTCTTAATCAGCTAACTGGGGGAAAAAATGCCAGCAAACAGAAGCTCTTTGTATCAATCGACTGAAGGATAGTTTACAACTAATGAAATAAAACAGAGCAGGAATTATTTTTATAATTGCCTTATTGAAGTATCTGTGACATTTAAGACATGATGACATTTATGCATGGCTGGGTAATGTTTCTAAACTCTAGTGAATTATGCAACCCATAGAACACACCTGGTACAAACAGGCGGCTGTTCCAAGAAAAAATGCAATAACATAGCTGAAGTCTTCACCTTCGTTCTGTGAAAACAAAACAAAGCACCATGTTTTACAATGGTTCAGTGAAGTATCAGATATTTATCACATGCAAGTTATTACTGTATGTTAAAATAGCCTTACATAAAGACTTATAATAATACCTATACTATGCTAAACCAAAAGAGTTTGCACTCATCCTTGCTTACTTATATGTCTGGAAAAAAAACCACAGTGATCTGGAATCTGACCAAAACGTTTATTCAGAACACACAACTAATGCTAAGGTTTTTAAAAGCCTTAAAGGAAGTCCAGCTCTCATACTGGATACTTACCTACTCCAGATGCTTTTGAAAATTCAAGTCTAAACACTGGTCATTACCGTTAATATCAGCTTTGTAGAACTGTGTCTTCCTCCAGCCTCACAGAACAAAAATAAGACAGATAGAGAAGCCACAAACCAGCCACTAGGGTGTGGTAAAATTCCACGCAGAGAACACCACAACAGCTCTGCCTCCATGGCAGTGACAACACACAAATGCACATCGATTTATCAGAGAAAGAATATTGGAAAATTAAGTTTTCTTGAAGGAAAAGATGGAAAAATTTACATGAAGCAATAGATCTTTCCACTGTGTTTAAAAAAACAAAACAAAACAAAATTCCTCCTAACTTATTCAAATGGATTGTTTCTGTAGAGCTGAGCAGAATAAATTTACATGCTCAATGATTATTCTAACTGCATTTCATACATAACATCTGTGATAATCAAAAACTCTCCCAGGAAAACAATGGGTACTCATGCAAATGTTTTTCCCTGAAAGAGAATATCACTTTGAGAGGAACATGGTCCTTTTGGAACTACAACTTGTTTCTGCTCAGAGTATGTCCACTGTGAAGTATTTCATTCTACAGTGTTGACTAGGAAAAAGTTTGTATGCCTGCACATAAAACAAACTTACACAATGCAGTACACTCCTAAACGGTACATAAATCTTTGCTGTGGTACCACTGTGTATTTGCTGGATTACAGCTACAGATTGTAACAAAGTTTTGCTACCAACCAAATAAAAACACTGATTATAAAGGAAACACTAAGTTATAGAGAGGCTTTTGAATGACTTCTTGGAAGAAGTTCCATTAATCATGCTTTGGATTATTTCCCCCTAAACCTTGTGGATTTTTCCATAATAAAGTAAATTAAGAGAAATTTTAATGGATTTTTAGTGAGCCTCATTTGTCAGAGGAGAAAAAACATTTTATATCTGTACTGCCATCTATTACCACCAGATTCAATATTGTACAGAACAAAACTAATCTGCTGCCCTATCATCACTTAAATAGGTTAATCTACCACTGGCATCCCGTTTTAAAAAACCAGCTGCAGAAAGGTAACTAAATTCTAGAAACATTACATTAACTGACAAATCTGTTCAGTACTATTTGTACAATGGCATACTTTAAATTCATTCCTATTTATAAACTGAGAGAATTGTGCATAACACAGAAAAATCTAATGAAGGATCACGTACAGACGTTTCTTTAAAAAGCAAAAATAAAACAAAAAGCAAAACAACTCAAAAGAATGACCTAGTGTAGAACTCTTTCACCAACCCTGTTCATCTATCCATTAGTCTTCAGGAAATGATGACACCTCAAACATTACATTTATTAAGTCTTTACATGTATCAATAATTATGTAAGACAATTGCAATACATGTCATCTTCTTTATCTTGCTTCTCTAAAAAATCCATTTGGTACCAAAAGCTTTGCAGTTATGAATTCCAGATGTATGTCTGAATAAAAAAAGTTTATCTATTAACCAAGCAGATTTCCCATTTTTTCTCAGAAAACTTCCACAGAGTTTTTAGCTTCTACCTCCATCACCACAACAGTACAGCCATTTAATGCTAAGAGAGTTGGGGGGTTTTTTTGTAGTAACAAAGATGAACTTTCTGTGCGTGCCTGCAAGCACTACCAGCATATTCACTTGAATTGCCTGAAAACATTAACCACTTGTTTTCATTGTTGCAATGAGACTACAGCTAGCACAGGAAATGGAACAGAGAGGAAGTGAAAGGCTATAGGGAGGGTCAGAGCAGAAAGTTCACATTAAAAAATAAGTACTTTAAATACTTGTTAGGGAATTTATTTGGTGAGGGGGGTGTTGTTGGGGGTGGGAGTAGAGGAAATCACTTGACAGTTTCCCTTACATTGACCCTTTCAGCACACAATGAGAAATAAGCATCCTACTTAAGGAGGTTCATTCAAAACAAACAAAACCTAAAAAGTTTCTAAAATATGATTTTATAAAAGCTGTTTAACAATCCCTGCTCTGTGGACCTTTCCAAAAAAATTGGCCAGATTTTCAAAGCTGTTCATTGCTTCTCTCGAGTGTTTATAACTAACATCTATTAAAATTAAACACCTCATATATCCTGACATAAATTTAGAAAACAGAACATTATGTTCACATCCTCACTGCTACCAAGGTACCTAGGGAAGGCGTCGGCCACCCACCTTCTACTGCTTCTGAAACTCACAGCCTCAATGAATGATGCATCACACTCAAGGAGACGCACAGACACAAACAATATAGGTTTCATAAACAAAGGGCTGACCTCCCAAACAATATCTCTGAAAATAAAACTGGCAAGTCTTAGTTCATATACCAGGCATCTTCTAAGTTGATATTAGGATTGCTACAATGCAGAACTCTTAAATTCATAAACATGTACAATACCTGGAGAAGACTTTCGATGGCATGGAAGCCACGAATTAAATTCAAAGCCCCACATAACAGACTAAGCACAAATGAGACAATCCCTGGCGTAGTCACAGGTTCCAGACGCTGATGAGGAGCTGTAAAGCAGAAGATCAAAAAAAGGCATCAAAGGTCAAAGCAATGTCTTTAGAAATTTAATAAAATAGTAAACTCATTTGCCAGTGGCTTGTAGCTCAGGAAGAGATCACTGAAGAATGACACCGCAAAATGTCAATCTTATTTTCTAAAAAGAAGAAACATTTTAAATATTTCAGCACAAGGCTTAAGAAAAGTATACTGGCCTCCAATTCACATATAGAATTGTCTTATTATAGTTAGTCTTTAGCTGGATGCATTTGGTTTATTCAGCATGGTACTGAAAGTGCTCAAACATGCCAGGAAATCAATGGCAAAGGATGCACCTGCTAGTGAAATCTGTCGCCAATTAGTAGGCATCTCATCAACTGCATACTTAAGAACACCTCTCACAAACCTTCACTTTTATTTAACACTAATGCACTAGCTGAGCTACTGAGACTGACTTAGCTTGTTCACTAGATACATGCTATGTGGTGAAGCTGTTACAGTCTCCTACTTCAAAAAATACAGCCAAAGACAAATAAAAACATAGTTCTGAAACGAATCTATATTTACAACCCTACACAGACCTTCCAGATAGTGCTTAGAAGTCTCTTACAAAACACATTAAAATAAAAGCACACTTTCCATGCACACTCACTCTTTCAAGCTTATCTAGAGTCACAAGTATGCAACAGTTGTGTATGTTCCTCATTACTGCCCTTTTCCATAATTAATAACAGAAAGCAAATATGAAAAAACAATGCCCAACTCTCAACAGTCTAGGCAACACTGGGAAAACAACAGGACTACTGAGCCATACTTAAATCATTCTGTTCAAATCAACGAAGTGTAAAGATGTGAACAATGAGTTTAATGAGCTGTAACATTAATAGAGAGAGGGGTGTCAATCCCAGTTGCCTACATTGCATAGATCCAGGAAAAAGGCTTCCCAAACAGTTTATGAAGTTACAGAACCCAAAGAAAAAATGACAAAAGCTATTTCACACTGATAAGAAGACAGGCTGTCTAATTAGGAGTGTGTGATAACTTAATAACACACAAAATTACTTAACTCATTTATGCTGGATTTAATAGTGTGATCAGTTAGGTGTTTTTAAATAAAAGCATAGGCCACGTTTTCAGAAAGTACTGCCTCTCTAACTATAGTGCATATTAGAGGAATGCCACCAGCAATCCCTCACGTAGGGTTAGATATGCCATTTGCATACCAAACCATTCTTCTTTGGTCACTTCTAACTGGTTGTTTTGTTTAAACCATCTCATCTAGAGAGCTGCAAAAAGCTGAAGGTGTACATGTCCATTTTTAGCCAAAAGTAATTGCATTTCATTAACTGGTAGATAAAATTAGTTCACTGGTCTCCACACACAGCTCTCCAGACAATTGTTTTCCCCATGTATCAGCATAATTTTAAAACGTCATGTGTTAAAACAGTATTTAAAGCACCTCTTTGAGAAACATGGCAAGGAAAAAGTAAACAGTTTCGTCAGCTAAATCAAGACAATCTATGAAGTATCATAAAATACTAACTAAAATACAAAAATAAGTCAAAAAACTTTAAAGGACATTGCATACCCCTACTGATGTCAGTTAGCTTTCTGGGGCTTAATAAATTCTCATGTTAGAATCAAAACAACAAGAGTCACTGAAATACAAAAAAAAATAAAGGCAAAAGCAGAAGAATGAAGAAGTGTCAGAGAAGGCAGGGTAAAGGACAGTGGCCCTTGAGTCAGTACCTTCAATAAATCTTAGAAATATGATAGCTGCCAAACCAAAAACTCTAACACAAGCCAAGGACCAAATAAAGCACAAATGCTGAATTTAAATGTTAATATTTTAATAAAAATTGAGGAAATTTATCTGATGTGAGAAACTGTACTACTACTAAGGACTATTTAAAAAAAAAAAAACAAAACAAAACACCACCCCACCACTGAGTACCCCATCACGCAAAAACTAACTTGGATTTGGCTACTGTTCCTTCACTGAAAAAAAAAAAAAAAAAAAAAAAAAAAAAAACGAAAAAAGTAAAAATACCCCATTCAAAAACAA
>NW_008587673.1:57960-69145 GCF_000691845.1 Merops nubicus
AAAAAAAATCAGAAAATAGTAAAATTACTCTATCCTAAACCACACATCAGCATGCTGTCACCC
The DNA here is from genome assembly GCF_000691845.1 of Merops nubicus. Classification (NCBI taxonomy): domain Eukaryota; kingdom Metazoa; phylum Chordata; class Aves; order Coraciiformes; family Meropidae; genus Merops; species Merops nubicus. Next base: position 58,024 of record NW_008587673.1, read on the forward strand.
TAGTTCTGATGCTTACCAACACCTGCATTCACCTCTGGAGCAAAGATCTATCCATAATCTGCACACATTACGCTTTACACTAATAATTACCCCTACTCCCCACTACACAGCACAGCTTTTGCTGGAGGAAAAGGGCTGCTATTTTCAGTTACTTGAACAACGGAAGTGGCCTAGAGACAAGACCATGGATACATATCCCATTACAAGCACAGTCAGACAACAGACAATGCTTCATCAGCATGGCCAAAACTAAGGCATCAAACTCTGTAACTCTGTAACAAAGTGAGATTTGTGCCTGCCTACCTTCCTACCTCTGCATGCTACCCCCTGATGGCATGATTCACTGACAGTCTCATTCAGCATACTGAACCCACTTAGCACAAGTCATACTTTTTAATGGGACAGCATATTCAGGAAAATACACTAGACAAAGTGGGTCTTTTTGGGAGGATTTATCCGTAAAGCAAAGGAGACACTTTGAAGTCTAGCTGAGCAGGTAGCAAATATCCAGAAAAAGTTCTTTTCAAGGGTGGAGAGAAGTGATGACTAAAGAATTAAAAAGCTACTAGCAGACTTGCTAAAAAAGACACTGTTATTCAATAGTATCTAAAATTTGAAGAGCTGAAGAAGGAGCAAAGTGCAAACCTCTCATAATGTACAGCCATTTGATGGTAAGTTTCTACAGCAACTCAAGGAAGGAAGTGGATAAGTGAACAGAGAGATCTATGGAATTCAAAGGAAGAAGAAACTTAAAAGTAACTTAGAGGAAAAAACCAAGAAAGTTGACATGGAAAGAAAAGAGGATGACAGAACTGCTTCTTTAAAACAAGTTGTGGAGAGGTAGGTAAAAAAAAATTGAAGATCATCTGCCAATTATTATCTAATTTTAATTCATAGTGAAAAGGGAAATGGTACTTATACATTTTAGTTTAGGTCCATATGACATTCCAACACTTTTACTCAGAAAAGTGATAAAAACCTTATCTCCCACTACATGGACAACTTTTAAAAAACAGCCTACTTTGACACAGGTCAAGCTGTCTCACAGTTAATTGTTTTTTCTTCAGAATTTTGAATCCAGGCAGCTTTTTTGAGTTAAGCAGTTGCCACTTCTGTCACCATAACCTTTCCATAAGCCAGGATTACACTGGAACATTACGAGGTAACAACGTAAGCATCAAAAGTGGCAAAAGAATGGTATCACAGCATTATACACTTTTAATCATCTACTGCCTAGATAGATGTTTTTAAAGGTATGTGTAGTGCTGCTTAAAGGATTCCACTCTTCTAAACAATCTAAATATCTCCACATTTTTTCTTTATGAATTTTTCAGAATCTACCTCTAATACTGTTAAACTGCAAATATGGAGACTGCAATTTATTTCTACACTGTCTCACAACACCCAGAACTCTGAGGGCTTCAGCGGTACAAATAATGTAGTTTTCAATCTTCTAGATGAATCCTTAGGAGTAAGTAAAGTAACTAGGATACTGCACTGGCAAACATAGGAATAGATGTATCTAAACTGCACAAATTAAGCTGCTATCTTTGATTACAGAACTACAGGAAGTGTTTAAAGTCACAATTGTGGCTTTCACCCTGACACTGTAAAGTGAACAGTATCAGTGTATGTCTGCCCAGGATAATGGCTCTATAGACAGAGGTACTTCTGGAACAAAAGTGGAAGATATTAACTACTTAAAATCAATGCTTCCTTTTTTTCTGTTTATGATTTTGCTTCACTGAACCTGGAAGACTGAAATCAGCTTATGTCCGTTTCATGTGTGGAGTCCATGGCTTAGTGCAAGGACTTGGCAAAGCTTTAAGTTTTCTGTCCTGCTGGGAAGCATCTAAAGGTGTGCCTCAAACTGATTTAGAGTATTCACGTAATAGCAGCAACCTTTAATCCAGTTCAACAACACAATTCCCTATTTACCTCCTACATGAAATAAAGGTAAAAATAAAAGAAATTATGAAAAAATAAATTTTATTTTTGTAATAAAAAAAATGACTACTTAAATGAATGTGGCAAGTGTATATGAAATTGATAGTATTAACATATACAGGGCACTTATTGTAGAGAGTACATCTTTTAGCCAGCACAGCTCTTTGGATTTTCAGTCACAGATGCTTCCTAAAGTGGCATTTCTCCCTCCAGCTGTTCTAACTCCTGACTCTATGCTGTTAGCGTATGTCATCACCGGGTCCTACTGGGCAGAAATAATAAACATTTGCATAAATCTTAAAGAATCAGAAAAAGAAAGAATAACAAGATAATTACTTAACAAGATGACAAGTAATCAATCATCTTTGTTTGCTTATTTTCATGCAGATTTATCTTTCCTTCAATAAAGCAGTCCATTGAATAGACTCATTTCTTCCTCTAAGTTCCTTGGGAAGATACCCACTTTGAGCAGAGGACAAAACAGACATCGAAGCTAAAATCCACGAAAGGTCATAGCAGCTTTATGCTTTAAGCATACGACAGAGATAAAGCTGTTCTTAAAGAAAAAACATATCAAAGATTAATTCTACTATCCTCCATCTGTCTCACTTAAGATACAAAACCAGGTAAGGTCTGAAACTCACCTGCAGATATCTTACCAGTCCCCTTATATTCCGTTACAGATAAACGTGCAAACCCATTAGCTGACCCAAGCTCTGACACAGAGATTTGGTAAGGTGGTCTCAGTTTGATTTCTGTCTGCATGTCAGCAAGATTCATCTTTGTTGACAAAGAACGTGTGTTGTTATATCTCTGTTTGGTCCTCTGGATGAAATTATCTGTATGAAGTTTAAAATAAAAAGGTATATCCTTACGGTCTTTTGTTAATTAAATAATCCAACACCATGCTGCTTTATGTACTACATACTTCACAAACTGAAATAGATTGTTTGAAATGCTTGTATTTATCCTGGATTTTTTATACTATTTCTGGTTTGTGACTAATATATCATGGCCTGTTTAATTTTGCAGTAAAAAAAAAAAATTAAGCTCTAGAAATCTAATTACTTAATAACTGTGAATAAACTAATGACCTTTCACTGCATGAGACTGAAAGCATTGCTAATATAATGGATTTACTACACTTATTCTAGCTTCTCTGTTAGTTTAGTAAATGCCCTTATGAAAAAAATAACTCCTGAATTCAAGTATAAACTTAACTGAGAATGAAATGTGCTTGCAAAATATTCAGGTGGAAAAAATTAATAGTCTATTATTCAGATATGAAGACTACAGTCTACATTCTAGCCTAACAACCTGTAAAACAAAGAAGGAGTCAGGGGGAAAAAAATGTGTTTGTAGAGATCTTAAGGAAGACAACAATATTATACAGCAATTGTTAAAAATTGCCTAAATTACAGACAGGAATTAACCAACTGGAATATCTTCCCACATATTTCTACAACTGCAGTTCTTTTTGCTCTAATGCATTTTATAAGAATATTTAAAATAAGTGCTTCAACATATAGTATTAAAGTGACAGATCTTAATGGAATCCGTAACAGCTGTTACCTGGTATATATAAGATTAGTTGGGTTTGGAGCTTTCATGACAGAAAATTAAATGCTTCACTGTTTCATAAAACAAAAAAAAATAATATCTTCCTGAACAAAAATTACAGCACAGCTGAGGGCAAACACAAAAGTGCAGTCTTTTACTTGAGTAATGTATGAAGCTCAATACATTTACAGGTCAAGTGTTTCAAGAGGTATGAAGTCAAACACCTCCTAGTATTATTAACTAGGAGAAGATGAACTCCAGATTTGGTCAAACAAGGCTTAAATCAAAACCTGCTGGAATGAACAGAGATTATAAACGAGTTTGGATAAAACTCTAGTAGCTTCATTTAATGCCCACAGAAGTATTTCTTTATTGACTCTATAAAATGGCTTGTTTTTTTTAGTTTGTATGCGTCTAGTTGCACATCTAGACAGATAGCTACTCATTTCTCTTAGTGTGAGAACCAAGGGAAAAGAAGTCAGATCCTTACCAAACTCTATAAAACAATATGGTCTGACAGCAGTATTTGTCTTCATCATATTGTAGGTAGTGATGAACTCTTTCTGAAGCTCATCCAGGAAGCAGAAAGCCAGGACACTGGGATAATCCTCAGTGCACAACATCATATAGCTTACTCCCAGAGAACTTATAAAGCTGCAATCAAGACAACAAATTCAAAATTTCAAATTTAAATCTTGGTAATTTGCTGCTTTAGTAATCTGAGCTTATATTCTATAATAAGAAAGCAAAAACTGCTCTGGGGTAGCAAAGGAATTGACATTTACTGAAAAGTCCAACACTACTAGAAAAAAAAAAACTTTTTTTTTTTTTGTTTTGTTTTTGTTTGTTTTTTTTTTTACACATGTACACATTCTCACATACATGGAACAAAAAACAACATGAAGTTGCAGTTTTAAAAAAAAAAAAAAACAAAACAATTGAATGGAAACATTTAGTCCATAATGGACCTAGTCCTGAGAAATGCTGGAAACTCATATACCAATGGGAGATGGAGAAGTCTGAGCACTTTCTAAGATCGTTCCACCAGTATAACTTCCACATGTTTGCTAGGGGCTGGATAAAATTACCTCATTTAAAGCAGCATATCTAAATCAGAATCAGAACTTAACTCTTAAAAGTTAAAGTGCAATTGCCAACTACATACAGTGCACCTAGTTACCAGTGCTAAGCAAAAAGGAGAATGGTCACATATAATGCAAAATTCTGAGTAAACAATAAATTCAAAGAATTCTTTCACAGTAATCCAAGTTTTATGCTGCCAACAAGGGGAAAAAGAGCATCTTCTGAATTCCTAATTAATTAGTGTTGTCATCCTTGTGAAAGTGCTGAATGGAGCACTGCCTTCACACCAGAAAAATCATTCCCACCCTTCCTAATTCCCATGTGCCATATGAAATAATTATTGAATTTTAGGGCGTGTTTTCTCTGAAGTCAACAGAAATCCTGGAGGTGCAATAAAAGGGCCTAATTCTATAACATCCTAACCACAAGTTTTCAGAAATAATAAGTTATTAAAGTATTTGGGTAGTTTTTAAAATCTGTGCAGACTAAAAAGAGAAAACAGATGACCAGTTCTTGAACTAGGAAGATGAAGACCAAGTCTGGTCATTTTCATATAAGAAACAACTTTGAAATTTAATAAAATATTTTTAGTACATCAAGGACTTTGACATTTATAAAATACACTAGAACTTCCACCAAAGTTTGAGTAGTTTTCAAATCTTCCTATGATTTCTGAATTTTAAATTTCTGATATATAAATATTGCCAAAAATTAATCTTAGTTTGATTAATCATTTCTAATGTGAAGTGTTAACTTAGAGATGGACACAACCCAGTATGTCACAAATATGTAAAAAGAGAAGTCTTACTTTATATTATACTGCCCAGTTTTCAGAGTACATCTATCAGGAAGCTGAGAAAGTTTCTTTGAGAGCATTTTAAAATATTTTCTACATTCTTGCATTCCCGTGCTCTGGTCATAATCCGTAGAAGCAGACAGTGGGAGTCCATCCCTCACACGGACCACAGAGGCAGACAAAATCATAGACATTGCCAACAGAGTTAACGACAGCCTACAACAGAACACAAATCATGAGGAATCATCACTAAGGTAAAAGCAAAACCAACGGATTCTAGTGTGATTAATCAAGCTTCTTGAGCTGCGTACCGAGTCTTAAAATGGGACACAGAGGATTTTTAACTCTTTTTAACTATAACTCAGATTAGAGTCAGAAATCAAGGATCAGAACAGCAAGTGATGTAAACCAGCTTTCCCAACTCACAATGGAATTTCTTAAACATTAAATACATTTTAAAGAAAATGGAGACCCAGTTAAGAAAAATCTGCAAAACGTGTTTATCAGTATTACACAAGTACAACTGAGCAGGTTGAAATGGTACCTGCAAAGCCTACATGCTGTTACAGTGTGTGCTGGTTTTGGCTGGGATAGAGTTAATTTTCTTCATAGTAGCTGATATGGGGCCACATGTTGGACTTGTGCTGGAAACAGGGTTGATAATACAGCGATGTTTTAGCCATTGCTGAGCAGTGTTTACAGACTCAAGGCCTTTTCTGCTCCTCACACCTCTGCACCAGTGAGTAGGTGGGGTGCACAAGAAGTTGGGAGAGGACACAGCTGGGACAGTTGACTCCAATTGACCAAAGGGTTATTCCAGATCATAGGATGCCCTGCTCAGCATATACAGCTGGAGGAAGAAAAAGGAAGCGGGGAACAGTCAACGTGGTGGCAACTGTCTTCTTCGGAAAATATTTAATTTTCAATGCACAATACTTAAAGCTTTGTGGAATACAGTCACTTAGAAGAAGTTGTGTATTTAAATGCTTTTTGATCAGAGAAAATTTATAGCAGGCATTTAGCAGTATAAACACACATCCTGCAGACAGTCTTCCAAAAGTAAAGATACATTTTTTAAAACCTTCAAGTTCTTAAATTTTTACATTAAATCAAAACATGCAAAAGTTTAACAAGACAAGCATTAAAAGAAAGATTACTTATCTGCTAAGTATCAGTACAGAAATTTGTCCTCGTACAAGTGGGCGAACTGCTACAATTTTTATGAAGGTAAAAGCAAACACTTCCTCAACTCTTAACACTGTTCTGCAGACTCCTACCATATACTACACCTATCACTTAAATTATGAAAAAAATAGATTTCTGCCTCCCTCAGATGATGCTACTCAAGTTCCATACAGTCACAAACTGCAAAAGAAAACAGATTTCTGAATACAGATGAAATATGCTTTTATGTGCAATACTGACATGTTTACAGCACCTTTCAAACTATGACATTAAGGGTGCCTGACAAGCCTTAGCAACTGAAGGACTGTAATCTGAAAAGTCAGGAATCCAAATTTTCCCAAAATAGCACTGCCTCTCCATAAAAGAGAGAAAATGGCTATTTTTTTTTCCCTGAATGCTCACCTCCCCTATTTCCCACTACTCAAATATATGTATCACGATACTTCCTGAATAATAATCAATACTCAGGTTCTTCAAGTGTATTTAATACTCAGAAAGAAAGAGGTATACAATAATGAAAACAATGAAAATGTGTTGTACCTTTCAAATTAAGAAATTCAGCCTCATCAGCAGCCAAACTTCAATCTGTTTTGAGATGCATCACATTAGCTATATATATTCCAAATTAATACCCTCGTATTTTATTTCCATAGCATACCAGATTCACTAAAGCCAGAACAGCAGTGGAAGCCACTGTTGCCTGTGGTCTGCTGAATACCTTTGGGCTTTTATCAGGTACACTTGTTATTTCAGCACTTCATGGCACAATTCCCTACGGTATGAAGCACTTTGATCAGCTGGACACAAAAACAGAAAACAAAACAACTTTAGGACTCGCCCTCAATTAGTTTGCTGGAGTGAAGCATTCTGGAACTTAAACCCATAGTTCTAGAAACTTTTACCTATCTCTGCTTGAGTTCATTCGCGTGGTCCCAGCAGGACAACTCCCATGGAATGCACATGAACACGTTCTCTGAACTATGCTGCTAACCATACAACCATGGTAGCAGCTCAAGACCATGACAAAATGGCAGAGCAGCTTTAAATTGTAACAGTTCTCCAACACTTACCACCTCTACCACTTGGAACTCAATCCTGGAAAAGCATTCTGGGAGCTATATCAATAGAAACAAAAGTGCAATGATGCAACAGCAAAGTTTTAAACTCCTCTCACTAATTTACCTGCACAAAAGGTAATGTCATGGATCTGCATTTCCTCTGATGAAGCAGTTAACTTCATTAGCACCTAACGTGAAGAAAGGAGCATAGCTCCATGTCCCACTTTAGGAAAAGGTAGTGAACAGGGCAGCAACCACTGCAGGAGAAACTCAGAATCCTGTAGCCAGCTCTCAGAAGGAAAAACACTGTTCTCTTCACTTTCTAAATGATCTCGATGGTCAAAGTTCATGTTGAGCTATTTGATGAGATAAGGACAAAAGACAAAGTTAACAAATGTATTTACTGGCTAACAACATTCTTCAGCTCTTTTTTGTAAAAGCATGCTTATTGGAAAGGCCTGAATACACCCCAGTTACTCAAAAGTTACTCAAGTAAAAAGAAAACTAGAATAATGGAAACATTTAAATGATTCTATGTTTTTTAAGTGATGTTAGGAAGTCCCATCACTTCAGCCATTTAAAATGGGAAATACATTATCTGCCTGCACGGTACCTGAGTAGCTCAAGGCAACACCACCTTTGATTCTGAATCCCATCATTCACCTCATACACCAAGTTTAGTTAACCTATAATCTCCCCTGATCAGCAACTTGAACACTTTGGGAATATAATACAACACAACCACAGCTATATTTCCAAAGCATTAAGATTTGCAATATTCAATCTAACAGTAGTTGTTTAACTCCTACAACTAAGGACAAAGAAAATCATATCACAAGCAGCAGCATGGATGCATGGAAAACAAAGAAAAGGATAAATACCCCTTCAGAGGTATTCCTTCAGTTTTTATGTCTATTCAATATGTAAATAAATATTAGCATAAATCCAGAACAAAAACAGTTACTTTCTTCAAGACTCCTACTTATATTTAAAGCAATTAGGCCCTCTAAGAGAAGATAAGCTCCCATTAAAACCTACCAGTTTTCTTTATGTACTGTGAAACCATACAAGGTAAAAACTGTGTTTAGATGAACAGTCTTAAGATCACCAATCAGCAAGGTTTTGTTATCATCATACTAAAAACCCACCCAATGAAAATGTACTTTTTCCTCAGCTTCCTAACAGCAAACTCAGAAAGCTACCTAAAAAATGAAGCTAATAAAAGAAAATCACTTTGGTTGCAAGATCACACATATGAAAAGAGGTGTGTAATACACACACTGTAACAGAACATTCAGCCCTACTTGAAAATGTATTATTATAGGAAAAAAAAAGGTGTACTAAATCTTCAAAATGAAAGTGCTACTTTGCTCAGCTCTCAAAACAATACAGCGCTACAGAAGGAGCCAAGTGATTCATTTGATACAGACTTAGAGCTAGAGATTGAAGAAAGAACATTAAAGATATGGTAGTGTTTTTAGAACTACCTTTAAATGTTTTTTTAAACATCTACTCAAAACTGCAGAAGGTAATTCACCATACCATTACAAATTTCATAGGTTTTCCTCCCAAAACTTTTATATCCATCAAACGCCTGTGGATGACAAAAGACTGCACTTCCACTACAGATGGTGTATAAATCCATTACAGGCACAAAGAAATGAACGAGGATTTGGTTTGCTATCTCACCCCATGACACAACTCAAGATTATCAAGTGCAACCAGCATTAGGCTCCCAGGTGCCAGACAGTTCTTCACAAACTACGTGGTTAGCCAGTGGAACTGCTTGTCACAGGATGCTGTCAATACTGAAATCTTATGTGAATTCAAGAGGCAACTGGAAAAGTTCATGGAGAATCACAGAATGGTTTAGGTTGGGATCCTAGAGATCATCTAATCCAATCTCCCTGCCATGGGCCAGGACGCTTCGCAACTAGCCCAGTTTGCTCAAGGCCTCATCCAACCTGGCCCTGAACACCTCCAGGGAGGGGCATCCATAACTGCTCTGGGCAATCTATTCCAGAGTCTCACCACTCTCATACTGAAGAATTCCTTCTAGTCTAAATCTAGAAGGCACAAGGATTATTACAACTAAAACACTACCGTTTGCTCAGTAAGATTCTGGCCCCTAAACGATGACCAATAGAGAGTACTCCATGCTTGTGCTATTTTTACATTTCCCTGTGTGCACCTACTTCCGGCCCATCTTTATTTGTTCCTCCTGATACCAAAATTCCACAGCCCTCCTTGCAAATGAGGGCTGGGAGGACTCATGGAAACGAGGAACACAGAGAAAGCTGAAATAGTCGTTCCTCTATTACTTCACCATCCCGAAGGCTGTCCAATTTATCATACACCTGCCAAACTCCACTGCTTTCACAAGTAGGCATTACCACATGTGGCTTCAGTCTCTTTCCTCCTACGAGTAGGAAATCTCATATGATAGAAACCAGAAGCTGTTTTACTGTACTTTTTTTGAGGACAAATTCAATTATCATGTTTGTTTTTCTGTTACAACAGTACTTGATGCTGAGGAGCATTTAGAAAAGCCTAAAAAGTGGTAGATGTTCCAGTCTCCCGTAATACATTGCCCTTCCTACCTGTGATCTGGTAGTAATTGTTTTATACCTATCAGACATCTCATAGCTTTTTTTACAAGTTTTTGAAAGTGACTAATGAATATGGTTTCCTCAGGATACTCCAATTTTTTTTTTAAAATCCATCTGGCTTTACAAAAACTAGAAGAGATTCTAAGTAGATCCAGTGTAATGGCAAGCCTACACCTCCTGCACCTGCTGGCCATCAGCACCAACTTCATCAAGTCACTGCTTGCCACGGTGTCTGCTTCTCACACTAACCTTCCATCAAACTGGGAAGCGGCTGCACACTGTACACCTGCTTGATGCAGAACAAAGAGAGAGTTTCTGTGCTTACTCCAAGCATGCATAACTGTTGGACAATTTATTGTCCCCTCTTTTGAGAGTTGTGGCAGCTGTATTACACAGGCAGGAGTCTTAATACTTCCACTCCACAGCATACTTCAAAAATCCGTGTTACAAACTAAAGCGTTACAGAAGGACGCAACAAATAAAGCCACTTTGACATCATCAGGTATGATCAGACAACGAAATAATCCTAAACCATTAGCCCATATAATCCCACTTCTGATAAAGCAGAGGCAAAACAGACCTCGGAAATAGAACCAAGATGCTGAAAAACGAAGGGAACAGAACAAGCTGCACCCCAGAGTTTGGGCATCTGACCCTTCCATCTACTACCTACCTACACGGCAGCTTCGACGCGATCATTTGCACTACTTGCAACAGCAGCCAGAGCAGATCGAGACAACGCGTTTACCGATTCGAACGGGTTCACTGCGCTTCAAGACCGCACCTCACACAGAAGCGCCGACGGCGGCACCGACGCCGGGAGCGGGACAGACCCGTGCCACGGGCCGCGGCCGCGGAACGGCACTCACCCAGAGGCCCGAACT
>NW_008587674.1:0-1131 GCF_000691845.1 Merops nubicus
CTAACCTCTTCAAGCTTGAAGAGGGTCCAGATAAGCAACTAAAAATCCAAGAACAAATTACCTCCATAAAGGAAGAGGACATAGTGATGAAAATTCCCAGTCCCATTAAGGAAGCCCCAGAGTATCGAAGTGAAATGGCAAATGTTTGGATACTCCAAGTTGAATAAATTATGTTAGAATAAAGACTCGAGGTGTCAGGGGATGTTCTGACCTTCAGATCCAGGACTGATCACACCGGATCTGGGGCACCGGAGGAGGTACCTTAGCTATGGGGCCCAATAGCTTAAGAGTACTCCACGTTCTGGCCATGGTCCTCTATACTTGCCTTCGAGTTGTCGTCCATTACATCCAAATAGCAATAAAGAAACTGATTATTCCTTAATATGTGTTATATTGATGATTCATGGTGGATCGTGAATATGTATATAGTGTTGTATATATATGAATTTCATTTGTGTTTGTAAATAGGAAGTTTTAATGAGAGTTTAGTGAATCTGTATACAGCTTTAATGATAAGTGCAATATAATGTTATGTCATTGTCACCTCAAAAGCCACAGGGTGAGATGTGAAAATTGGAACGTTTCTTCTCTATTCTCTGGCTTTCTCGGTGACAGGAAGCTGTTTCGCTGTGGACTACGATGCCCAGTTTCCCTGCCTGAACTGACAGATATCGTGAGGGTTCCCCTGAAATTTCGGTACCTTGCGATAGATCTTATTGATAGTGAAAGTTGTATTAAGCATGGATCTTCTGAGGTTCACTCTCTTTCTCGTGGGATCAGCTCCATGGTGGACCTCTTCGCTGGTACAGCAGCCCTGCTCCGGTAAGCCTGCCTGTCTACGTGGTCAGCTGAAGCTGAGGGGAAGCCACCGTGGGTTTTCCCCCCCATCGCCGCCGCAGAAGGGGCGGGAGAGCCCAGCGCTGTGCTGGCGCCAAGACCAGTCGAGCCGCGCTGTGCCAAGCCGAACCGAGCTGGGGTATGGTGCCGTGCCAAAACACGCTGGGAAGAGCTGAGCCGGGCTGGACTAAATTGACCCGGGAGGTGGAGTTGCGGTTGCTGCGCCACTGCCGCCTGCCGCACGCGCGCCACACCTCCCCCCCCCCCCGCACCACCCCACCGGCCGTGCCCCTA
>NW_008587674.1:1379-5747 GCF_000691845.1 Merops nubicus
TGACGCCATCTTGTGGATTGGGGTATCTGAACTGTTGAACTGTTTTTTCCCCCCTTTTCCCTTTCCTTTCCATTTCTTGCCAACCCAGAATAAATTATATTTTGTGCATAACGGACATTGGTCTCAACAACAATTTTTGAGCGTGGTAAAGGGGGGCTGTTTCCCTTTGGATCTGCCCCTGAGAGGCGAGCATCATGTGCACGTCTCAGTTCGTTTAATTGTCCTCTCTTGTCCCTTTGGGCGGGGAGGAGGTCACAGACATCCTGACCTGGTACACTCTGGTACCGGACCGTGACAGGGGTAAAAAAATTGAAAACTAATAGTTGCTATTAAGAAGCCAAATCCACAGCTCAACTTTCTATAACCTATTTCCCGACCCACACATTGTATGCCACTTCTTCCCTCTTCCCCTACTTCCATCTTCTTCCCATCGTCATCCCTGGAGGTGTTAAAAAAACGAGTAGATATAGCACTTGAGGCTATGGTCTAGTGGTTAGGGAAATGTTGGGAGGAAGGTTGGACTTGATGATCCTAGAGGTCCTTTCCAACCATAGTGATTCTATGATCCTTTCCCAGCACTCTCTCTTCTGCTTTAAAACTACTACCCCATCTGTAGCCTTCTCTAATAACCCTCAAGATGCTTTCCCTCACAAGGTTTAAAGTGCTTCCCACATGGACAAAACTGAATAATTCAATTTTAAAGCTTACTCTTTTTAAAGAAATCTCTTTTTTTTTGCTCAGAGACTTATTTCTGACATTCCTACAGCTTGTCTACAGAAGAAACACTGTGAAATAAAACACTTCCTATAGTCATATATAGAGAGACATTTCTGTTTTGTCAGCTATGGTGCCTTTACCATTTGCACTGAAAGTAAATTAAAATTAGCGGCCAAAAGGTACTTAGTACCCAAAAAGAATATTCACACTTAACTAGTTTACTTTAAATTTTCACTAACCAAAGGATTTTGCAGGAGCTCCCCACACTAACACTTACACATTCATACTCCTAAAAACCATTAATCTGATGAGGCCAGGGAAAATTCCCCAATGTCTTTTCACACCCTTCTATACCATGCTTCCCAACTTTCCATACATGCCTTAAGTTGTGTTACTGGAGTTTAATGCAGTTCACAGTGATGTATGCACAGCCTAACAGTGAAAACGCACTTAGCATCCAAAAAGAAGTTCCACATAAATAATACACATTGAATTTCTACCAATCTATTTGCTCAGCAGCAAACCCCTCATATAGACACATTCATTCTCTTACAGAGATCAGTTTAGCCACACCAAGCTATTCTTATTCCTAGGCAGAATCTGTCCTTCACTGAAGAGATGCCTACAAGAAGGAACAAAAGTTGACAAAGGAGAGGCACATGAAGGCTACCTGAAGTGCTGGGGTTAAACCCCAAGCCCTGAATGAGGGTTGGCACACGGATGATGTCCACAACCAGGCAAGAAAGACCCTCCTGATTGGTTTTCAACCAGGATCTGACCAGTCTTGGGTGAGAACTGATTAGGAGATCACCACCAGGTACCCCCACCTTCCACATTAACTTGGAGGCAGGGTAAAAAGCACCTCTATAATAGCTGACTCTGCAGTGGAGTTGGGAGGCCTACACAGCGGATGTGCTGTTTGGAGATGCTGGTTGTTGGAAAGGCTCCCTGACTGTGCATAGCAATTGGAGTTCCCTGGGCAATAGGGAGAAAGATGAGTCTCTCTTTGGGAAACTTTTACATAATTGTACTCCCTGTCTGGCTGGTTCCATCTCCCATGGCATGGTTCCTTGGCTAGCCTGATCCTTTTTGCACATCCTTTGCAGTGAGTGAATGCATTGACTTGTTCCTACCTTCAGTTGTCTGGTACTTTGTATCTTTGGAGAACAATGTGGTAGTGGAGGGGGGGGGTTGGCTGCGGGGGTGCGATAATATCCCTCCTAGTCAGACAACCAGTCAGCAGAAGAAAATTGGCATCATGGACAGCCTCATCTGAAACCCCTGATTGGAGAGACCCTCCATACTGTTTGTTAACCCTTACATGGGCCAAGTTTGCTGGACCATATGAACAATGGGAGGGTCAATTATGAGATGCCAAAACTCAGGATATACTAGATATGCTCCAGAAATTATCCTATGAAAAATGTGAGAACTTTGTCAGATGGGGATATATTTCTAATACTGAGTTACGATTCTTTTATGCAAGATGCATTTTGGAACAATGATCTAATAACTAATTTGTTGGCCTTGGCAACTGTGGGATGAAGAAATAAATAACATGGCCAGGATCAGACCGGCCATGGTACACTCTGTGGGATGGAATTCAATGCATGAAAGAAGAAGAGACAAAATTAGCTTTCTTTGTTGACCGAGCTGATGACAATGTAATTTGCATTCACTGTTTCTATGAGAAATACCATTCTTAGAACTGCTCCACCAGCCTATGAACATATAATGATGATGCTTTTACTTAACGAGACAGGGAAGTCCATCAAAGAAGTAATTGATAAAATGCAACAACTGTGGGATCTTGGACAATGAGGCCCCCGAGAGACTGAAAGAAATCAAAGTACCCAAAGTCACTGGGGTCCTCAGGAGAATGAAGACCGAGAAACCTGACGGTGTCAGACCAGACCATATAGAATCCTTTCTTTGTTGACCGAGCTGATGACAATGTAATTTGCATTCACTGTTTCTATGAGAAATACCATTCTTAGAACTGCTCCACCAGCCTATGAACATATAATGATGATGCTTTTACTTAACGAGACAGGGAAGTCCATCAAAGAAGTAATTGATAAAATGCAACAACTGTGGGATCTTGGACAATGAGGCCCCCGAGAGACTGAAAGAAATCAAAGTACCCAAAGTCACTGGGGTCCTCAGGAGAATGAAGACCGAGAAACCTGACGGTGTCAGACCAGCCAATATAGAATCTCTCAAGGGGAGATGTTTGTGGCTTAGTTAAAGGATGGAATACCCTGCAGCAAAACTGATGGTGCCAAAACCCAGGAACTATGGAGATTATACAAGTAGAGAGGTTATATAAACCCTGCAGAAAAGTGCAGAGGTATAAAGCAAACAGCTCAGAAGCAGTTCAGCCTTCAGCACCTCCTCTGGAAACTCAGCGGGACACCACATTTTCCCACTGAAAGCTTCTTGTGAATGGAGTGGATGTTCCAGGAGAGAAGGACGATTGGTGGCTGTATTCTGACCTGTATCCTGGGAAAGAAACCTGGGAAATAATTTGGCATCAGAAGTCACACTCCCAAAATTATCATGATTGTTCCTGTACCAGAGTATATATTAGGCATAGATATTCTAACATAGATATTTTAAATAGATATTCCTCCCTGACGGTCGGTACCAATTTGGAATAAAGAACTATATCAGTGCCCAGGCAATTTTAGTAGGAAAAGTGAAAATGCTTTCTGTGCAGATTCTGGCTGCAAACAAAGTTGTGACAATGAAACAGTACAGGATCCCAGGCAGGCATGAAAAGATTTCCCAAACAAATATTTATTTGCTGCAGGAGTTTTAAAATCAACCACCACAGCCTGGAACAATCCAATCTGGCCTGTTAAACAGAGTGATGGATCATGAAGAATGACTGCAGATTTAAGGGAATTAAATAAGCATACCCTGCCTCTCATGGCAGCTGTACCACACACTGTGAACAGAGAGTTCAGAAGCATCCTGGAACTTGGTATGCTGTGATTGATTTGGCTAATGTGTTTTTTACTATCCCAATTGCAGAGGAACATTGGAATCAATTTGCCTTTATGGGGCAGGGGCAGCAGTACACCTTTACCAGGCTGCCTCAAGGATGGGTGCATAGTCCAAATATTTCTCATCAAATAGTGGCTGAGCATCTGGATGAAGTAAAACTGGCTCCTCATATCCAAATAGTTCATTATACAGATGACATGATTTAGGGGAGTACTGAAGAGGAATTACAGCAGATACTCAAATTGTTTGTGGACCATATGAAAGAGAAAGTTTGGGAAATTAATCCTACTAAAATTCAAGGACTGTCTCAAACAGTGAAATTTCTAGGAATGCACTGGCACTGGGGACATCGAAAGGTACTGCCTAAACCTGACATAAAAATTCTGGACTTTGCTGTACCACAGAATAAGAAAGAGGCGCAGAGATTCATTGGACTATTCAGCATATGGAGACAACACATTCCACGTTTAGGACAGATTATGGCCCCATTGTATAAAGTGACCAGGAAGAAATATTAATTTGAATGGGGAAATGAGCAGCAGACTGCCTTTGAATTAGCAAAAGAGGCTATTCAAAGGGCTTGAGATTTATGGCCCATGCAAGAAGGAGAGCTCGAATGTATCTGTAAATGGGTTATATGCT
>NW_008587675.1:0-45897 GCF_000691845.1 Merops nubicus
CACTTCTTGATCTTCTGGATTTGTGGTACCTCTGGACACTGCTGTTAACAGAGTTAAAGTGAGGACTTGGAGAAGTTTGGCTGTGGTGGTGCATGGCTTTTTGTGTGGTGGTGTGCTGGTGATGGTAGTATGGATACTTTCTGCCAGCCCTTGTGATGCTGAATGCAGGTGACATGCATTTGATGAGTCAGGTCTGTCCTTAAATGCCTCTTAAATACTCAGAGCTAAAATATCACCGAGGACCTAGTTGGGAAGGGAACTGGAGCTGCCTCAGGGCCAACGTGTGTTTCTTTCCTGCTCCAAGAACCAAACTGGACAGGTCACGCAAACAGAAATTCACATGCACCCAAACACTTGCACACCTATATGTTCTAGTATTCCACATGCGTGTGTTTCTCCCTGAGCAACATGTCCCTGCCCCCAAGAAATGGAGAGGAAGAAAGTCTGTTGATTTATGCTGCCCAGAAAATTACTTAAGTACAACTTTATGCATAAGATTTGTGTGATTCTCAATTACCATTCCCATAGGAGGAGTTGAAGGAGGGACAAAAGGAGAACCTGCCTTGCTGGTAAAAATGGGAGTTAGTAATTAGTTTAATCCACAATTTCCAGCTCTTCAAAGGAGCTGCTAATAAGTGTTTGTCTTCTCTTTCACTCCCATTCCTTTCCCCTAGGAGCTAGTGAAAAACACAGACAACACTGATCACAGAAGCAAAATTGTAAAGGGGAGAAGAAATCCCCAGTGGAAACACTTTAATCTGCCTCTGGAAAGGGCAATTTGTGTTAATGGGACAGAACTGTAACGTTTAATATTAATTAAAGGGATTTGGGGAGGAGCATGTGGAGGACGGAGACACAATAGACTGGAGGGAAGCAGAGATCCAACTGCAATGGTCTTTAGCTTCAGCAAAAGGTAATAGAGCAGACAGATGAGCCCTGTCTCTTCTACCAGCAAGGGAAGTTTTCTGGACCTCATACCACTTGAATTCTGGTAGCAGAGAAGCTTCATGTGTTGCAAACAGACCCAGTTTCTCTATGTGTTCCTGATGGGGTTGTTGGAGATGGTGGAGTTCAGTTAGCAAATAATAGGGTGTGTAAAAGATGAGGAAAAGTGTGTGGATTGGGATTTCATGCCATAGAAGTCCCTATTTATTCAGGCTCTAGAGTATCTCGACACACGTCAGTTTAGCATCTTGGAAGCACTGTACTAAGCTCAGCTTCAGCATAGGCTTGTGCCTCAGGTGCCAATAGTGGATGCTGTGACAGGGGACTATGAAGAGGAGAAGCAATTCAAGGTGCTGTCTGAAATCTCCTGCAGAATTTCTGGAGAAAAGTGTGACAAGCCAAAGGGTGCAAGGCAGTGATCCCAGTGCTCAAAGGGATGCTCACTGTTGTTTTCTGGCTCCTTTTGTTGTGCTGTTTTCCAGTGCTTACTGCTGCTTTTCATTTGCATCAGGACACTCTGAACTGGGAGACACCAATTTGCAGCTACTACTGCTTCTATTTGTGGTCATGTTTATTTTTTTGTCTGTTTGAATGCTTCAAAAATCCTAATTGTATTCAGGCTCAATTCCCACAGGAAACACACCAGGGCGGATTTAATCACTACCAGCCATTCAAGCCTTTGCATGACAGTTGAGGGTTTTTTCAGGTTATGGTCAGCAGGTGACATTCAATGACTGTGCCCTGGGGCAAGATGAGCACGCAGAACCTTGCTGATCTCCAGATAAGAGGAAAGGTGGAGGGAAAGGAGTCAGCTGCCTTGTCCAGGTGACCAAGCACCCAAGGAATCTGACATTGCACACTGACTGCCTGTAGATGCTCAAAAAAGTGTAAATGCTGGGAACAAAACGAGGTTTAGGCTATGTAGACGTGGCTGCATCGCCAAGCCCTTCTGAGGGGAGACAGCCTTCTTCAGAAGGTTACTACCTCAGGGAATTTCAGTGGGAAATCTGACAATGTTAGCCAAATGTCCTGGAAGTGGTTGCCTCCCAACAGCCATGTCTTTCAGTTCTGATCTGAAAATGGGGCACTGAGGGGAAATAATACTCTAGTCAACATATTCAATACCCTGAAGTTTCTCCTTTGAGTTTGGATCCCTTGGTGGCATGTGCTTATGTCTACCATGAAAAGCTTGTTTCTGCTGTGGTGCAAACATGCTCTTCTTTCATATAGCTTCTCCCACTGGGAAAAGAGAGAATATTTTTTTCTTTTGGTAATCTAATATAGCATAGGTGTAAAAGAGACCCGATATTTGGTTCCAAGGCCAATCTATGTGGCTTCTAAGCCAAATGTCAAGCAGAGGGATGCTCTCTGCAGCTGAACTGGGCTGGCACAGAGCATCACAGGCACAGAGCAAAGGGGGAGGAAAGTGTCTGAGTGTAGCGGTAACTTGTTTCGTGCTTGAATTAATGCAGCCCCTTCAGTTTCAGCTCTTGCTTCTGCTGCTCATGTGAATGCTGCATTTGGTTCCCATTTATTTTCACCAAAATGTGATAAAAAGATGATAGGAGATTTAATTTCCAGAAAGGGACACCCAGACAGGCAGCAGGATGCCAGCTGTTGGGTAGATTAATGTGGGAAGGTTTCCTATCAGACACTTAGAGTCTCTGTTACAGATAAGCAATTTTTCTTATAAAAAAAAAAAAATAAAAATACATATAAATGCTCCTTTGCCAATGAAGGATCTTGGTGATGTTCCATTATAAGCAGGATGAACATGAGCCGGATTTCATCTGACCTTTAAATTACCTCCATTTTATCACTTCCATTTTATCAGCAGCTCTTTAGAGAATGAGCCTGTACTTGGAATTAATAGATTCCTTCATTGCAGGATTCTGACACAGGCCTGTGAATAGCCCAGCTAGAGTGTGTTTGTGCAGAAGAGATCACATCTGGAGCAGAGGAGTACTGTTGTGTAGGAAGGGTGCTCAGTAGGATTGTTTTTACCCTGATTTGCCTGTGTTCCTTACAGAAGAAAGTTCATCCCAGGCAAATGGGGACAGTGGCATAAACCCCTAGTTCTTTTTCTCTCTGTACTGCAGACCTGTAGACTATCTCCTTAGCATCCGAGAATGAAAGAAAATAACTTCCTAAATTCTGGAGACAGAAATCAAATAAGTAGGTGTGTGAAGAGATTGGGTTTGGGGATTGGTAGGGGATGATACTGGAGGTTTTTGTTTTGTGATGCCTAGTGCTGATTGACTTCTGTTACACCCTACTAAGGCTGGCTTGCAATAAAGGTGGTTCAATGTGGAAGGAAAGGCAAGAAGCCAAGTGCAGCCCTAACAGTAAAGTGGTTTCCTAGGGAGGAACGTGGGGTGTGCAGGGGCTCTGTTCCTCTCTTTGATCTACCTCTTGGCGGCATTTCTGGGACACAAAAATATCCCAGGAAACCTTGAAGTTTTGCCACTGCCCTCACATAGCAGATCAGATCCCAGCCATTATGGTAAATGCCAAATTTCTTTTCACACAGAGATTGTTTCCAGGGAATGAAATGAGGCAGAGGAGCTCACAAGGATCAGACCTGCTTGCCTGGCCCCAGTGGAGCTGAGGATATGTTCTGTGTTTGTGCTGATGTTAAATTTCAGTGTTCTGATAAAGGACAGCTCATGGGACCTGTACGATGCAAAAAGGCTCTGAGAGGTTGGCATGGATTTCCAGCAGAAAGTTGCTTCATAGTTAGTTGAATGCTTTTCCTGACTGACCTTTTGGCATGTGATTATCCACTGGTGTATGAAGGGAGAGATGGCTTTTGTTATCTGGGCTGTGCTTTGTCGTGTCAGTTCCTGGCAGCCTCATCTATGTACAATTTAAACTTCTTGTTGTTGTTGTATTAGAAAACTCCAGAGTGAATTATGGTCACAATGCCATGTGTTTTCTTCTAATTTTTCAGATTGACTTATATATTTATACAGCAGGATGTCATCTTTCTGGTTGTCCCTCCCACCCTGGATCATCTCAGGGCTCCTTTAAACAATGCTACTGCTGCATTTGGTGAAGAAGATGGAGTTTTATAATGGAGAAATATCCTGTTGACAGTAGTTAATCTCCTTGTTTAAAAAAAAATAGACCCATTTCATCTTCTAATTTAATGATAAATTGTAGTGATTCATCAGGGAAGGAGGGTTTATTAATAGAGAGGATAACAAATGGGCTGCACAGGGATATGAGAAAATAGTTTTGTTGAATAAGGGGCTTAGGGGAAAAATACAGAGTGTGAAGTCAGAACTGAAGTCTTCAGAATCATTGTAATCTCTGTGTACCCCACACGTAACCTTATCTCCTTGTCTCAGATTTGCTGATTTAGGTTAGATTTATACTGTAAATGATCCAGGAGATAAATATGTAAGGATCTCTTGTACCTCCTTAGGTCAGTGGGCATGTGTCCAGATCCAGGAGAAGCATGAAAATATTCTGAGAGGAACTGAAACAATCTATGATTCTGGGTTGAATTTATGGAATTACTTCTGACAAAACTTCCAACTATAAGTTAAAATGTACAAAATACTTAATTCCATACACGGAAAATGGTATCTGGAATCCCAGGGTCTGGTATCCACTTTGTAGAGACAGTGGAGGCAAGGTGTCACTTGTAGTGATTTCCCTCCAGAACCATGAAGTGGGATTCTTCTTAGATTCAGGTTAACAGTACCTTGTCAAGTTCAACGTCTGGCCCTGCAAATGCTGATTAAATTTGCTGGGGACAAAAACTGGGAATGAGATTGTCACAAAGTCAGACACAAAACCTTTGTTGTTAGGAAATTTTGCTGAGACGTGAAGACACAATTCTTCTTTCTCTAATTGGAGGGGGAAAAAATGAATCTACGTTTTCCCTTTTTTTTTTTTTTTTTTTTTTTTTTTTTTTGGGGGTGTTTTATTGTAAAAGAGCGTGTGTTTGGTTTTGTTTTGTTCTGTTTTAAATTGGCAGGGCTTTTACTGAACAAGGGACAGGCAGAAGCTGTCAATCTTTTGGGAACATCTACCCTTCCAGTCCTCTGCTTCTCTCAGGAGAGGCTGAGGTGGAACATTTTTCCTGTACACCACTTGAAAGATTTCATTTGGCAGAAAAATTAATTGCTTTAAAGTTTAGTTTTGATGAACAAAATAACTAAATTCTAATAAGATTTTTGTGCTCTCTTTTTCCTGCTTGGGCCAGCAGCTAAACTGGTTCCCCAGTACTCAACCATTTTTCAAACCCCAGTGCTGCTTTTGGCCAGGCTGGCTAGTAGTAGTCCAGCATTTCAATCTGCCACACTTGTGAACTGATGAGGGATCCTCCTGTTGCTAGTTAACAAACAGTTTTATTAATAAGGCTTGCTTTCCATCTCCTTTGACAGAAGCAAAAGGCTGGGAGGTGCAGTACTCTGCCTCCCTTTCCCTTGGAGAAGAGGAGGATATGGGTTGGGGAGAAGATGGGTCAGGGAGAGGCATCACCTGCTCCAGCCTGGGAAAGCTACTGATGCATGTGTTGCTATTTAAGGAAACTTAGATTAGGAGAGGGGAGGGAGAGGGAAAATCCCTCTGTTAATGAACTCATTAGTGCAGGCAGAAGTCAAACCAAATTGCTCTTCAGAAAAGCACTGTCTAGCTGGATTTATTGTTGTCTATAATTAGGGCCAAAACAGGATGGAGCATTGCACAAGCAGGGGCTGAGAGAGGAAAAGTGATCTGTTCAAAGCCTCCTTACTCAAGTTGAGAAGTGACATTTGCACCAAAGAGGGAATAGGATCACAATGCTCTTACCCCACTTAAAGAGCCTGTGCTTTGTTTGGAAGCTGTCTGTGGGTCAGAAACTCCGGGAGGGAGGATTTTTAAAGGGATTTGTGCATGATAGACGAGAGGTAGGATGCCTAAGACATTTGTACACTGAGACTGCATCTAGACCTACACTGATAAGAGGTGCAGGTACACCTTCATTGAGTTGCAGGGACCCAGCACTGGCTCTGGAACCGTTGACAGGCTGGCACATCAGACTCGGACATCCTCAGTGAAGTAAAATCCTTGTACCGAAGGGATCCTAAGGCTCAGGTGCAGGTACTGTTGGACTTCAGCAGAGTGCTCCGTGCCCTGCAGTGTCTGCCCTGGTACGGGGCAGCAAGGAGAGGAGCAGAACCTCCCGTAGCAGAGGAGAGGCGTTTCAGCTTCATTTGCAGGAGCTGAGTCCTCCTGCCTGAGCTGCCAACCAAAGCTGTCCTTTGCAGAAACCGAAGAGAGAAGAAAAAGACGGATTCCCCAGGGAAAACTGCCTTTTAGTCGAGTGCCCAGGAAAGTCTCTGAAGACCCCGCTAGTTGCAAAAGCTTTTGTCTCTGCCTCTTCAAACACAGCCGCCTGGAGGGTTTTGCTTTGCAAGGAGCTTTTTGGTGTGTTGCTTTCAAGTGGCAGGAGTTGTGTGTTTGAGCCGCAGGTGGCCGGTGTGGAGTCAGCGGAGCTGTTTGTAGGGGCCGGGTAATTTAAATTTCCCTGAGTAGAGAGGAAACATCAGAGGCGCTTGAGGCTTATCTGTGCCAGGATACGGTCCCGACTTCGAAACCACAGTGCAAATTTAAACTGCTTTATCCAGAGAAGCATAAGCCTCGCTGTGGAGATTCACAGTCGGCTTTAGGAATGACTTTTTAAAAATATAGGTTATTGATCTCAATATAATCGGCTTAGGTAAGTTTAAGTCTTCCCGAGTTTATCAGTGTCTAAAATGTATTTAAAGCAAATAAGGAAATAAAAACTTAAGCTGGTATCATTTCTCTTCTCTTATGCCTCCCATCAGTATTTTTCATCTGGCAAATCTAGCTCACCCCATCCTTCCGTGGAAATCTCTAACCACCCCTTACACCTTTACTTCTAACTCCTTTACTGCTCCACAGAGCCTCAGCCCAACGGTCAGCCATGGGCATGGCAGTTTGGAAGCTCTGCAAGCTCTCCCTGACCCATTTGAACTGGTCAGCTGTCCTGAGGCTGCTTTGAAATCCACTGCAGAGCTCTGGTGCTTTCTGTTCCCTGGCTGATCCTACAGCAGTTGTTCTGAGCCAGAGAAAGGTCCAGCTCTGAGATGCTGGTCTCCAACAGTATCAGAAATGGATGCTTGTGGGAGGGTTGGAAGAACAGGTGAAGGATTTCCAGTAGTCTGCAACTCTGCAGCTGCTTTAACCCAACCTAATGTTATAATATCTTTGTCTTAATGGGACTTTGATCCCCTGAACTTGTCCAGCTGTTTTCTGAATCCTAGTAAGCAATTGGCACCTTGAACCTCCTGGAGCAAGCAGTTTCATAGCTTAACAAAGTGCTATGTGAGGCTTCCCCTCTGGTCTGCTTTGAACTTGCCACCTGCTGGTCCATTTGTTGCCACTTCATATACTGAGTGAGATGGTGAATAATTTCCCTCTTTCCATTGCTCAATATTATGCACTTCATACTCCTGATCAGCTCTCTCTCTTCTGCTTTTCTGAATGCTGCTTTGGTATGTCTTGTCCGGAGGCTCAGGGACTTAATAGGATCACAAAAGGTGGGTTGGAATTCAGGGCTTGGCCAGAGCCAGTGTATACAGTGCTGTACAGGCTGGGTAGGAGTTTTCTTTTGTTTTTCTCTTCTTGGGCCCCTCACCAGAAGGCAGCTGCTCCCTGAGATGCAGAGAGCCTGGCTGTAACTGGCCCTGATGGAGTAGGTGGAAGGAATAGACATCTAGATGTCATATTGATCTGTGTGGAGAGGAGGGAAGGGAATGTCTCTGCTCAGCAGGATGAACAGGGTTCTCTCCCAACCCATCAAAGCTCAGTTTCCCTTGAAGTGCCAGACACAGGTATACACTCGTTCAATCACTCATGCCTGGAAAGGACCCAAGTCTTCATGCTGCTCTCCCTGAAATGGTGATGTGATTTGACACCACCATTAAGGCTTGTGGGGCTTTATGGATAACAAAAATATTCATAAGGTTACTCAAGTAGCTGTGTGTCTTCCACTTGTACAGCTCCCATTGCTGTCACAGCTGAATGCCTTCCACAGCACCCAGCACAGCTCCCTGTGTTACTCACATTGTCCAGAGGAGCCCCATAAGGACCTAGAGCCTGCAGCTAAGAGGGGGGTTGGTAATATTAGAGGTGTCACAGAGTTTGGCAGAAGTCTTTTTCACCAAGTATTTTTCTAGGGGTTGGGAATATGCTTGTGGCTTAAAAGACATACTCTCTTCTATCTCACTTCTTCAGGAGCACAGAGCCTCCCAAAACCTAGCCTGGTAAGTGGAGAATGCTTTTGACAGCTCCACACGATGGAGCTGCTCCTCACAGAGGCAAAGAAATGTTGCAGCAGCAGGTTATGAACTTCAGCAGAGATGCTGGCATGCAGCTGGGCTCCCCCAGTGCTACCAAAACACTAGATTTTCTCAGCAGATAAATGCTAGAATTTGTGCACAAATTCTGACAGTGGCACAGCTTCAAAGAGATTGACACGATCCCTGTTTTAACCAGGCAATATGTGTAACAGGGAAATAAAGAGCTCATAAATGTTGTTGCTCTTCCTAGTGAGGCTGGCTTCCTGGTCTCATGTTCAGGGAACCTGACTGTGTGAAGCTGCACATAAAGCTCAGTACTGCTTCTATCACATTTGAGCTTGGAGACACTGATCTGTGTTCATGGGAGTGAATCTGGAGGAATTTTGAAGGCATGTTTTTTTCCATTGTGATTGAGAGTATATTCACTGTATCTGAGTACCCAGACATCTCCACAGAGGTTTTGTGATACTGTCTGCTCTGTATTGTGTCCTTCATCACCCTAGATCTACAGTGTCTGATTTCACAAGCAACAAGAGTCTTAGCAAGTGAATCAAGAGTGCTCTTGTTCAAGTCTGTTACCCCATTGCATACCTGTTCTTGGTATGTGGGGGTGTATAATATCCCTCATAGTTCTAAAACAGGCACGTTGGATGTTGACATGACAGCTCCTCACTGCACATTTCCTTTTTGTCCACTACAGAAGATTCTCCACCAAAGATCTGATGCTGCCTCTGTCACTCTGCCAGCACTGGTTGCTCTTATTGGCTTTATTTCCTTGTCTTAGCTGCACATGTAAAAACCTGGCTTTATCACAGATGTTTCCTCTTGTTCCTTCCTCATTCTCCATTTGGAGGAAAGGAGAGGTTATGTTTGAGCCAGAACCAACTGGTCAGCCAAAAGGGCTTCAGAGAAGATACTGTTAATGTGCAGGCTGCAGATAAATCAGTAACATGCAGTCCCATATTTTGTTGCCCTTTTTTCTGTTGTTTGCTGAGTGTATGTTTTGTGTTTGAGGCTCCATCATGCCCAGAAATGGGACAGCAACTTCACCCTTCACTGTCCCCCTGGATGCTGTCAATGCTGCATGTTTCCCTGCTGTGCTATTTCTCTGGATACAACCGTGCTGCAGCAGAGAAAGCTTTAAACTGACTTGCTTGGATCTTTGTAGCTGTCAGACATTTTGCAGCAGTTTGGTGCTAGTCTCCATGTTGCTGCATTAACAGGGCTGCTGGGTGCCAGCTCTTGTGTTGTGGTGCTTTTTGAAGTGCCTCTGCCCTGCAGCAGATGGTGGGACTGTAGGTTCACTGACTGGCACAAGCCCTGGGGTAGGTGGGACCATGTAATGAAGCTGTGCAGATGTTACCTGTGTTCTTGTGCATTTATGTAGCTAGCATGGGTAATGGTAGCAATGAAGACCTCTCAAACAGCTTGAAGAGGTATCCAGGGTCCTTTCAGAGTTCCCCTGCACTTGCTTGAAACTGTCCTCTCACAGCCCTCAGATGGGTTTAACCCTCTGTTGTGTAGGACAGGAAAGGCTGTACCTGCAGCTTGGCAGTTGCCAATGATGAATTATGTCACACTCAAGGATGCTTCTGTGGAACGTGGTCTGTGCTAACCAGGTGGTGCTGGAAAGCAGTAAATCTCTTGCTTTGCACATCCCTCATACTCAGGCTTGAAAGATGGGAACCCCTCCCTGGTGCATTTGTTAACTCTGGTGTTGGTCCAACACTTTGAGCTTGCAGTTCAGTCCTCTTCTTTCTCAGGGTGTCTTGCAGTTCAGTGAATATGTGAGCACGGAAAATCTCTGTCTCTCAGCCATTTAACATTAAGAGAACTTGGTGAGATCTAGTTTGCATGGTGGTTGATGCCTCTTTCCATTTGGAGATGTCTGTGCTGCAGGGAGCTGCTGGGCAGGAGGCTTGGCAGGGTGGATTGCTGCATTGTGGAACTCACCTGGTGCTTTGCAGAGGCACCGCTGCAGGGATTGGGTGTAGCACGAGCTCAGCCATCCTCCTCTGTGGTCTCAGGAGAATCCTGTAGCTACCCCAGCCTCTCTCCGTTCCTCTTCTCCATCCTCTATTCAACACAAAACTCCTTCTGCTTCTCCCCATTTTATTCTCCAAAGTCATGTCTCTCTGCACCACTGAGCTGTTTCCAAAGATGTTCTGAGGGTACAGTGGGTGGCAGGGGAGAGCAGTTTCTTATTGACAACAGCTATCTTTAACCCTACAAATATCCCAGCCCCTGGGGATGTGCTTGAGCTGGTGAAACGATAGTTTATCTTGGTCCAGTTCCTGCGCAATGCTTGAGAATTGACATGAGAGTAATGCAGAAAATTTCTTTCTTGTCAAGGAAAGCAGAGCATGACTCTGCTTTCTTATATTTCCTTCAGGGAAAACAGGGTTAAGAGCTGATATATATGAAAAAGAAAGGAATAGGAAGGAAAAAAGACCAGTGCAATACAAGCAAGGCTAAGGTCCTCATGTTATGAGATGGTTGCACAAACTAATGGGGCAGAGTGCAGAAGAAATGGGGTGCTGAACTTCTGTAGAGCTGAATGTCTATCAGGCAACTGTAGTTCTTGCTCTTGCAAATATTGGGCTGAGCATCCAGAAAGGACATGTCACAGTAGTCAAGCAGCTTTTTCACCCTCTGGAAAGCACAGGTTTGGATATTAGGAGAGCAAACCAGAAATGAGAGAGGGTGAACCAATACCTGGAGCCTTGCAGACTGTGGTACAGGCAAAGCTGCTGTGAAGCCACCATTCAGAAGAATCATAAGGGACAGAGTGGGATGGCAGGATATTTATTTGAAGTGATACTGTAAGGGGGTGAAGGTGGTTGAATTCTGAACCTTTTGGTTTTCTGTAGCATCAGATACGTCTTGACTACTTTGGCTGCCAGAGACAGGACCCTGAGTTAGAAACTTGTGTCAAGTGCTGTGTGGTAGTTATTTTCTAATCAAGTTCCTACTGCAGCCCATCACAGACTAATAAACACAGATTCTTTAAGTCTTCATGTCATATGAGCCATTACCTTGTACTTCCTGGAATTTAACAGTTAGATAAGTGCTCTTTGCTGGAGGGGGATGCTTGTATAGAATAAAAGTAAGGTGTAAATCATAGCAACCTAGAAAAAAATGAGTTCTTAAAATTTGAAGAGGTAAGCATGTGGTTTTTTTAAACTTTAGCGAATATACAAAATTGCTACAATATGCCCTTAAATTTGTCACAGATCTCTAAATTTCTTGCAAACTGTTCCCTTTGACCAGGTCTTGTGATATCCATTTTTTTGTTTGAAGGACCATTTAAAGTCCACAGTATCATTAGAGAATCTGGACGGGAAGAGATTCAGACTAAATTATAGCTGGATTGTTATGAAGATAGTGAAAGAGATTAGGCATTTCAGATGTCTTCATGCTAGCAATGCTTCTCAAACTATCTGTTTGTGCATTTGTGAGCTCTTTGCTGTCTGTGACTGGCTCCATGGGGGAAAAAAAGGCATTTCTGTGCATGTTTGTGGACGCTGTTCAATAATGTTATTTTTCTTTTTTCCTTTTTTTTTTTTTCCCCTTCAACCTTTAATTCCAAGGGTTTCTTGCAGCACATATACTAAAAGCTCCTTAACTCCATTGCAGTGGAAACAGACTCATTAATGGACTCATTAATAATCTCCAGCCGGACGCTACGCGGGGAGATCTATGTGCTCTGAGTTAACATGTCTGTGGCTTCCTCTGCCAAGTGGACATCTATTATTTTTTCACCTCAGCCACAGAAATGGGTCCCCTGACAGTGGCACTTTGCTATACCACAATACCCAGAGATTGCTGAATATTCATTATATCTGACTGCCGAAAGTGCTTTGCCAGCATATGGTATTGGAGCCAAGATGTTTTATTACCTCTTGCCTTTTGCTTCCCTTAGAGAAAGTGGTGTGGCTTATAGCATCACTTAACTTTCTCATCTGAGCTCTTTCACTTGTACTTTGATTTGAGAAGGGGAACAGAGGGAAAAACTCTGATTTAGCCCTAGTGCTTTGTTTCCATGAAAGTGAAATTTATAGCCCTGTTAGTCTGCTGGAAGATTGATTAAAGGAGACAAGCCTTTGAACTTTGTTTCAAACAAGAAGCAGTTGTAATAACTGTAATCTTCTGCTTCGTATTTCCCCATGTGAGAGAGGGAGGAACTCCATTTACCTCTTGGTCACAGTGAAAATAAGGGATGTAAGTGGCCTGCATTCAAACAGCAGCAGCCACAGATCCTCTTTGTACCTCTCAAAATCATGTGTGGCAATTTTGTATTGCTTACGAAGACTTAAAACTAGTCCACATTGCTTTGTGGACTTCTAGCCTGGTTAAGGGCGAGCAGCAGAAATGACCCTGCAACTCTGGTGCAGGATCATGGTCTATGAACTTCAGTTTCCAGCTAGTGTGAGTATCAATGCCCTGGTATTTCCAAGCCTATTATGTTTGCTGCTGATGTAAGAACATCACAGCGGCTATATAGAGACAGTCTGCAGGTCTATCTATGCAGAGGATTGTCTGTGGTCAGCAGCAATCTGTTAAAAAAATATATTTTTTATATTTATGTGTTGAGCTTTCTACTGTTCTGTAGAATCAAATGCCAAATTCTTTGTGACCAAACAGCTGTGTACTCTTACGAACTTATGCAAATTTACGAAATTCCAATTTGATAAAAACCTCTTAAAATCCTCTTTTACTCACTGTCATTGTGAGAGAAAAAAAAATAGAAAGGAAAAAAAAGAGAAATTGAAATGTCTTTGATCATTACGTAATTACCTGAGAATTTATCTTCATGATTGTAGAAGATTACTTTAAAAAGCTATTTTTCCTTACAGCTCTCTTGCCTATGGTTTGAGACACTTAAGTTCAATCCTATCCTCTGGCTGAATGGGTTCAAACCTGATTTAACTCTTTCACAGAGGACTTCCTTACCATGGAGGTTATAGGCAGGAATGAAGGTGAGAGCTCCTACTTCAGCAGTTGTACTTCATGTGCAATCCTCAACTGTTCAGCAAGGGACAGAGCGTGTCTCTACCCTGTGTGGGGCAGTCCTACATATTCTGAGCAGCCCAGACACTACGTTTGGTGAGCAAGAGCACTGGGGAATTTGTGACTTGCTTGGTGGTTTGGTGCATTCTTGAGAAATGTGAATTCAAAGAGCATTAGGTAGAAGAGGGAACTGAATCCCAGCCCTTTACCTGCAGTCTAGGACACGAAGAAAACAATGTTGTTATCTTGTTTGATGTGTGCAGTCTTTAATGCCTGCCTAAAGCACATAGCTAGAATCACTGACTACCTGATGTGCTGTGTCCTCTGCTGCCTTAGTTCTTGTCTCTTATGAATTTTTAAATTCAATGGTGCGTCCAATGAATATAATATTTGCACTTGCTGAGATGCTGAGCAGTATTTAGCTGTATGCAATTGTTAAGGTTCCATTGCATTGATCAAGGCATTTTTCGTTGATTGTATAATGAGATTTGACTTTATAGTTTTCCTTGTTCTGCAACTGATATTTTCCCTCCTCAAAAGGAGTTTAGATTAACACGGGACTGGAATGACAAATGTCTTATTTCTTGAATACTCTGCAGAGATCCCTACATGCAAGATTTTATGTGCAAGCTATACAGGCAGGAAGATGTACACAGAAAATGGTATTGGTGGTGGCAGTCATGTGGAGCTACTCTGTTTTATACGAGTGTAGAATGAGGGTCTCTGTTCAAACTCTCCTGGCATTACTGTTGTAAGAAGTTAATTCAGAACAATTATGTCATATTTTATGCTCTTCTAGATCCTAGAGTTAAACCTCTTTCTTTGATAAAACCAACTATGTCCCCTAGTTCTCAGTTCAGTAGATGTGCCATCACAGTTGGAAATTAAATTATTTAGGTTTATAAGATACATTTCATTACACTTAAAAACTGCCTAACCAACCTGGGTTGTTTATGGAACAACCACCTGGGTTGGCAGGAAATCTGTTCCACCTATAGAAGCAGAACAGAATAAACTATCTGTATGTCTGGCTACAGGCATCAGAAAATACAGTTAAATGAATTTTCTAGTTCCTTATTCAATGTTTGCCTTCACTATATTCAGCCACGCTTTGCAAAATAATAGGTTCACATAGCCTCTCAGCCAACAACATTAATATTTCAACATTATACAGCTAAAGTAGACGTCTTTAGTTGTTTCAGTATTAATTCTTTGTATGCAGGTAAATACTGTCCCTAGCTTTGTGGTGCTCTGTGGAGTGCCTGTGTTTTGGCTTGGTTCACATTTCGTCTCATCTGAGTTGATCAGTGGAGGGATTTGTTTTTGCTTTTCAACATTAGCCATGTCACAAACACCTTGGGTTACAAACGACACACTTGTCAAATGGACGACGTAACGTGATAGTTCCCCTGCACTCAGATGGAAATGTAACTGGAATAGACAGTGTCCAAGTCTGCATGTAAAGTCACCAGGTACTTTTGCATTTATGATGAACTACACTAAGATTTCTTTCCTTGCTCGTAGTTCAACTGGGCATTTTGCTGTGCAACCCTGTGATGTGTGGACGTGTGGAGTAGTTCTATTAGTGGCTTTTTGTTTGTATCAGATCCCAAAGGTCTTTGTAAAACAGTTAAATATATATGCTAAATCTCACAGATATGCACAAAGCAGTGTTGTGAAAGAGCCATCCCAGGGCATGATCTCCATGATAATGGCTCTTTTCTTGACTCCCTTGAAACATCAGTTATATCACTCTTGCTTTATCCTTATTTACTGTGTTGCCAACCACTGACCTTCTGCACCTACATTTTCCCAGCTTAGTGGTTCTCCCTTTGCCTCCCACTTGTATCAGCTTGATCTGATGTTTTTGAAGCCTTTTCCATGCCAGGTTTCTGTGTGTCCTTTAGAAGTGATGAGTCCAGCCCCTGCAAAGCAGACTCATGAAACTGAAGGCTCAAAGTGGTGCAGCAGCCCTGAATAGCAGCAGAGCTCAGGAAATGAAGGAGTCCAGTGTTATTCAAACACAGGAGCAAGATTAAGTGAGACCTAGTGTATTCAAATGAAACTCTGTCTACCAGTGTCAGTGGTGGCATGGGAGGTAGAGCTTACAGAGCAGCCAGAGGTATTTGCAAATTCAGTGGGTGGGTGGTTTCACTTGTACATCAGGAGATGGATGCTGGAGATCTGCATTTATTGCTTCCTTCCACAATGGTCTTTTTTACATTTTTTCTTTTTCATGGAAAAAAATCTCCACTTCTTTTGATGTGAGAAGCTTCCAGTGAAGACCTCTCTGTATTGAAAGGGTTTTTGTCTTTTTCTGAGCATCCTGCCCATGTTCAGTGCACATCAGCAGCATCACTACACAGGTCTCCTGCAGGAAGCAAGATGCAGAGAAACACAGCGACACTGTGTGAAGGTAGAAATGTGCTCCTCATTACTGGACCAGATTGAAGAGGGAAATGGGCACAACTGATAAAAGTGGATAAGCCACACTGTCAAAAAGAAAAACTGTCTGGACTGCCCAGGGTCAGGTGATGGAAAATTTAGTCATATTTCAAGTTGCCTTGAACAAAATTAGTTCTGTTCTAGCTCAAACCAGGACACCATTTTAGACACTTCCCAGCACTGGAAATTTACTGCCATTATATGACTCTTAAATTCCAAAATAATTTAGAACTAGTCTTGAGATCAAGATGTTCTTCGATTATTCCCCCTGCCCTGGGACAAAAATATTTACCTTTTGAGTGAGCAATGCCAAGCTTGTACCTTTTCTGAGTCAGTATATTTTTAGCTAAATCACAACAGTTATGCTATTTTTAAATATTTTTTTTTTTCCTTATGTCAAAGACAGGATTTTTCCTTCAAAAAGAATAGCTGAATAAAAGCCATTTCCCTTTATCAGTAAGGAATTAAGCCCCTGTGGGGATCCTTTGATTTCTTTAGCGTGCTAAAGGTAGGGCACAGGGGATTTTTAATTTCATGGTTTGTTTGTTATTTCAGAAGCAGTGAACACTAGTGGTTAGACCAGCTGATAGTGAATCAAAAATCATGACGTGTTGTGTAGCTTTTGTTTAAATCATTTGAGCATTCTTTTGCCATGTTAACCCCTTCTGATAGGATGTTATTTATACCCTACTTGAAAATGGGGATAAATCCTCACAACTGGTGAATTCACTAAAACCCAGCAAAAGATTATACACAATTTAAAGTACAAAAAGGAAAAGGGATGGACAGAATTTATTCATGTGCTGGTGCTGCTAAACCATTGCTCCAACTCCATCTTGTTCAGAGCCACTCCAAGGATGGAGTGCTTTCTCTGAGGTTAACTGGGGACACTCAGACTAGGCAAGTACTTCTCTTCATGGGGAAAAGTGTCCTCTATGAAGTAGGACACATGGATAGAGAGGTGTTCTGGGACTGTGTTGTACTGGTGTTTCTCATGTTGCACTTGCTTGCAGATAGCTAGAAGAGGTCAGTTCCAGGCTGGCAGTTTTCTTCTGTCTTAAACATCACCTAAAAGGCCAGCATTTTTCCCTTTTTACTCCCAAACCCCTTCATGCTTGTAGTAGAATTGGAAAAGAAAGAATTGGTGAATAGCTATCAGTCATTAAAATGCCTTTGTTTCCACACTTCTATAACCCCCATTCTGGAGGCTTTTGCTATCCACAACTCTGAAGTTACAGATGCTGCAATTTCAAGTCAGAAACTACAGTTTCAAATTATCCATGATGCTGCTTTTAAACACAATCCACTCTTCTCTGGGATCATAATTCAAACTCCATCCTGACAGTGATCTGGATGGAGGATCTAAAAATCCTCAGAGAAGAGGATTTTTAGATGCCATAAAATGTTTATGCATCACTAGTCAAAAGAAGGGCAACAATTTTATGCTGAAATTTAAACTTATTCTGAATTTGCAGAATTAGATTCTGATGAAAAATCCTGCAAAATTTTGAGCAAAACAAATGCTACTCAAACATGGTAGTCTAATATCAACTCAAAAGCAGGACTTTGAAAATTATTTTGGCAAAAGTCTGTAGAAGGAAAGTCTATAGGAAGTCTAAGAAAAAGAAAAAATAGAAGAAAAAAAAAATAAAGGGAACAGCTTTCCCAGAAGAAAAACACCACCTTTTAACAGAAAATACTTTACTCATTCTGATGGGCACACTTATGTTTATACTTCAGAAATTATTTAGGCTTTTATTGCACTCCACATTATAATGACCAATTGACATTTAACTACCTTGTGATTACTAATGCATTGAATCAAGTGTTCTACTCCTTCCTCACTTGAACAAAGGAATCCTGGATACAGTAACAAAGCCATTTCATCTCCTTGTAGCAAGACTGAGTCTGTTTCTGTTGTATATTGAAAATCAAGTTTATTCAGTGTCCCAGTGTGAAATGAAATACAGAATAAATATTTACTAGGTTTTAAAAAAGTAATTTAGAGACTTCTGCTTCCATCAGCACTCAGGGGGTCTGATCTGTGTCTCTCACTGAATTTTGCAGCTGATTTCAGAGGGGTTGCTTCCCTTTCTGTCAGCAGGTGAGGGAAATGTAGTTTTCTTGTGTGTGCTGAAGAAGATATCTTTAGATCTGACCAATAATGCTCCTTGTTTGTTCACTCTGAACAAGGTCTTTGAGGTTATGAAAGACACATTGCTAACTCATGGGTGCAGTGTCCTGCATTGTGTGTTTGAGGTGCTTTGGGTGCACTTTGCTCTAGAGCTATTCAGTGTAGCTGCTTGGGTCTGCCAGCTCATGGAGAGGTTTGCTTACCTCCATACAAGCATTTTTTTTAGCTCTGGCACAATAGTAGTGATGCCAGTATTGGTTCCAGGCTTCAAAGCCACCTATTGAAAGAGGAAGATCCTCACACTTGCAGATCCCAATGCATATGGTGCCTCAAACGTGGGCTCTTGTACTGCCAACCCCAGGCCACTCCTCCAGCAGTGTGATTGACACTGTAGCTAACAGAGGATTATAATTTCAAAATGAGACTAAGCACTGGGAACAGATGAGTGTTTAAATAAGAGTCTCTTTTTGTGCAAATGTCCCAAACAATAAAGAACAAAGAGAAGATCTCATCCCTCTCCTATCCTCTGAGAGTCTGGGAAGTTTGAACAAACTGCTCCTACATAGAAGAGGAGGGTTATGTTTTTCCTAGCAGCCATTGTGTATCCTGCAAGAGGAGCAGAGGAGGGATGGTGAACACATGCCTTCCAAGGGGTCTCTGGCTTGGAGGAAGGAGAAGCAAAGCAGGAGACAGGGCTGAGGTGGGCAGCTTAGTTCCTTCAAACTCCCTCTTCTACCCACTTTCATCGAAGCAGCACTCGGCTTATTTGTTCACTTGCTGTCCTAGAGAAGGTTCGATTGCCTCCAGAATCAGAGGACTGTGCAACTGCAGTAAGAAGTTTCCAAAATCCATAGCAATAACAGAACAATAGGAGACAGGAAAAAAAATTGATTAAAAGGCATCTTCCACTTTGGGAGAGCGCTTTCCCTCTCCATTAAATTGAAATAGCCACAGTGCAAGAGGGGGGTGAAAGCATGTGAGCGTTAGAACAGAGCACAAAACTCCATCAGCCTTCTTGGCTTTGACAAAGACTTGTGAACAGTGGGACTGGCTTGTGCCCATGCTCAGGGCACAGGGTTAATTACACCTCATGTAGCATCCAGGTCATCTTGAGTGGGACTGTCTGTGATGGAAGAGCAATGAAAGCTGTCTGCAGATGACTTAATTTATAAACCTGGAGCTCTCTCATTCTCTGAGGGGCACCCTCATGTCTTTTAGGAATGGTATGAAATGAGTCTCTGAGGTAACTAAAGCCTGGGCTGTTGCTGAAGATTTGAGCCAGGATCCATGCATGTGAAAAATTAAAACCTGCCTCAGCTGTGGGTTGTCTGCTGCTGCCTCCCCCCTGCAGCATCCCTCCCTTCAGCTCTGTCTATAGCCACTGGGTTTGGAGAAGGAAGGCTAAAGGATCAGAATAAAAACACAAGGCAACAGCAAAACTTTCTCCCCTTGACCTCTGGGCATCACCAGTTTGACACTGCTGTTGCTTAAGGAAGCTTTTATTCTAGCCAAGGATGTTGCTGTGAGTCACTGCCCCTCCCATGCTGCTGCTCATCATTGGAAAACTCTCCATTCCTCCACCTGATAGAAATTCTTATCTGGCTTGACAATAGCTGATTTATTTACCAGCTACAAACCCAACATACATCAGCAACTCTGTTGATGAAGGAGGAGAAAGATACTGCACTAAGAAGGTGATAATCTAGAAAGGCATCTTTCTGCATAGAGAATTTTGATTGAGATTTGATTTTTGGAAAGGAGAAGGACAATGTTACTTTCATAGTTGCTGAGGAAGGTCCTGTGAACAGGCTGTTGGAATTTGTGTGACTCTTCAAGTGCTTTCAAATTGCAAATTTTCTGCATAGTGATGGTGGGAAATTTTCCCTGCACAAGGTGTGTATCAGAACTGCAGTAATGTGGGTGTCTTGGAGTGGATGTTCTTATTTACTGTCTGCTTACAAAGTCTCTGGCACAATAGTATTCTCTGCCTAGCCCACACAAAGATTTTATCTCTGTAAATATTCTTGCTGTTCTGCATGCATACACTTGAAATGCTGCTGGAGTAGGGGAAGAAATCAGTCAGAGCTTCAGTAAAACCCACAGGCAGAGAGTTTCAATGCTGCAAGTTCCCTTGGGCATCCAAATCCCCCAGGCATCTTTGATAATCTCAGCTTGTAATTATTAGCAGTAAACATTTTTGCTGTTGGGAGCAGGTGAATATGACTAGAAGGAACTGGCATGTATCCAAGGAATTTATATGCCACCTTATTATCATAGTAACTGTATCGGGGAATAGATGGTGTGTTCTCTTATTGCATTTCACAACTTCAGTGGTTGAGACACAGAAAAACCCATGGTCTAAGAAGAAACCTCTGTCCACTTGGGAATTTGAATAGAAATGTTCCATATTCCAGGCTAGTGCCCTAACATACATCATTCTGTTGTTATACATCAAGGGAGAGATGGCTGATTTCAGGATGTCTTTTTCACTGGGAGTGTTGACGTTTCATTATTTTTCTCTCTGAATTCCTACAAGACAATTGCTGAAAGTTTTCCTTGTAGCAAATCAGGCAATTTTAGTTTCTTTTCTTTTTTATTGTTTTCTTACGTTCTTACATTAATCCATGGTGTTTCCAAGTGTGAATTTGTTTCATTGTAACTTTGATTTACAATAAACTAATATTTTAATCCAACCTGATGATTTGTCCCAAAGTATCAACTTCAACAGAAGTTTTATTTTTAATGGCTCTCACAATATGTCTGTAAAAATAGAAAAGCGGAAGTAATATAAATGAGGGAAATGTCAACACTCTAAAATAAAAATATCCAAAAGCACAAGTTCAAAAAAGATCTACTGTTTTTATGAAACCAATACATTTATGTAGCATAGAAACCAGTTTTTGTGTAAATAGCTTTCCCAAAGTGAATCTATTGAGATGAAAAGGTTGCAGTCAATGAAGAGTTTGCAGTCAACGTTGCCTGAGATCAGCTACAGCTAAACTCCCATGAAGTAGATTAAACCAAAATAAAATAGTACTAATATTTTTATAGCAATAACCAGAAAATCTCATTAAAAAAACATTGGTATGCAAAAGTTTTGAAACAGTGAAGATGACTATAAACAACAAAACTGGTATTGGTACTTTTGTTTACCTTGTTCTGCTATCCTTTTGCTTTGTAAACCACTTCCATGAAGCTTCCTCCCTTCTGTTTTTTTGCAGCAATGAGCCTGGTAGGAAAACAGAATGAAAATTAATTTAATATAACATGGGTAATTGTGTCCCACCTCGATTCCTCCACTCTTCTCAGCCTTGCAGTATCCGAGTGCCTTCCAGGAGTGCAGTGAACAATGTGACTCGCATCTGGCACATATTTGTTCTCTCATTCCCTCCCCGGGGGCAAATTAGATTCAGTTCAGTGATTTGTTAGGAATTTTTCTTAAATATGTGCACATCGGATGCTAAATATTTGCCACAAAAAGGCCAGGCCAAAATACATTCTTCCTAGCATGGAAGAAAATGAAGTTTGGGGGTTTGTTGCCTCATGAGAGTTAACACTGTAGTGATTAAGCAGGGCAGAGGAAGGTTGTTGCCTACACACCTGAGACAGGATGTTGCTGCCCACAGCTACAGAGATCACTTCAGGGGGTGGCACCAGTGTGTGTCACTGAACTTGAAGAGAAGGACTGAGACTCAGAGACTGACCTGTGACATCAGAAGAGAACTGGGATGTACTTGTGATGGCCCAGAACCACTGATAGGCACTGCTACAGACTTGTGGTGCTTTAGTCTTGATGGCAACCAAGAACAATCATGGAATCACAGAATGATTTGGGTTGGAAGGGACTTTGAAGATCATCTAGTTCCAATCTCCCTGCTATGGGCAGGGACACTTTCCATTGGTCCAGGTTGCAGGTCTGCTGCTATCCTCAGAGTTCTTTAAGCTTCCTGATACTCACCTAGAGTCCTGGTGTCTCCTGTCCTTTGTCTTGCTGCATCGTTGCTTCCCATGGACATCAGGCCATTACAGCAAACAGCTGGCAATTTTTGTGTTAAAACCATCTGACTGTGCTTTGAGCTCTGTTGTTGTTTCAGGTCTCCCATGAACCATTTCCACACTGAGCTATGGCAATGAACTGCCAGTAGAGTTGGCTTTTTTAGAGCAATCCAAACGCTGGAACTAATGAGGTGAAGCTATTAGGATCTATTAGACTGGTTTAAGCTCCACTTACCTCTATAAGCCTAGTGGTCCCTAGAATGGCCCTACTTACCAAAGCTGTGTTCAGCCAGTAGAAAACACTATGCTTGAGGAGAATTTAAGTGAGTTTCAGATGCCCTTTGTCTGATTCCTGTTATTAAAATAAAAATAACCTCAAAACCACTCCCATTGCCCCCAGCCATTTAAGTCAAATTACAGGTCAATGACAATTATCCTGTAATTCCTCAATATTCCTTTAAGATGTTGAACTGGGGCTTGATTCCTCTCTCACTGAGTTTAATTCATATCTATGCAAAGAATTTTGCTCCTATGAAAAAAAAAAGTCTATTGCAACCAGAAATTTTGATGGTATGTTTTCAAAAAAAGGGTTATTTATTTAAAATATTATTCTTCATTTTAAAAAAAATACACAATGTGCTTAAATGAAAATGCATGAGTAGAGGAGCTCTGAAGTGATGCCCTGGCTGGAAGGCAAGTGTCACCATGGAGTCTCAAAAGAGTGAGAGTCCAACTAATTATGTTCTCAAACTGTTCCCACATTATCCAACACACCAAGTTAGAAAAAGGACTTGTTCCTTCTGTAATTCTGTGTCTGGAGGGTGCTCCAGGGTAATGAATGTATTGTGTTTATTGCCCCATGCAGATTTTTTTGTTACCATATGTAGAGCATTGTCCCCAGCAGCTGTTGGCAGTTGTCTCCCTTTCTGGCGACAGGAGGAGTCCTCTGCTCTCCTATGGGACTCCTGGTTGTGCTCAGTTCATCATATCCCTGCCTCGTTGATTCTGTACCTACACAGAGGCACAGCCTGCCTGGAAAGAGTTTTCCTGTCTCCTTTCTATGCCAGGGAGTCTAAGGGGACAAACAAGTGCAAGATATGATGACGAGCATTTCACAGCTCTGTGCCTCAGCATCCCTAGCTGTAAAATGGGAAAAGTATCTCCTTCTCTAAACTTTGGTGGGGTTCAATTTGTGACTTCACAAGGGCAGAAGCTGCTGTAGTTATCGCTGCTTGGAACTGGGTTTTACTCCACACCTAGGTGATTTTTGCTTGTTTGTTTGTGTTTGTTTTGTTTTTTCTCCCTCATTCCTATGGCAGCTCTGTTTCCCCATCAAGGAAACGTTTTTAGGCACTTTAAGCACTGCTTCCTTACATTAGTATTTTGAGGGCAGAATGTGTACCTGGATACTGCATCCTTCTGTAAACGGGCAAGTAACTAAAGTCTGTGAGTTTACATGTAAAAAATAAAATCAAAATAAAGAAAGTGAGCTCTTTCTTTTGTAGACCTCTTGCTTTCCCTTATTCACCATCTGCTAGCTGCTGTTGTACCAAGCATCTGAGTGGTTCTTTGTACTGTTCTGCTTCTGGTCCAGAACGTTGTTCTCGATTCCCAGGAGAGCTGTAGGCTCTGGATCACTACTTGAAACCGTTGTGCTGGTTAAGGAGTTTGTGGCATTGTTAAAATGAAGGCCCTGGTGCCTCCTTGTAGGGGAATTAAAGGTCACAGGGAGCTTTTTGGGAGTGATGAATAGCATGAAGAGACAGTGCGACTGTCCTTGTTGGGTTCTGTGAGACATCAGACACCAAACTCTAAATTTGTCTTGAATTCTGGTGGCCTTGCCGTAAAACAGGCTCTGTTCCCATTGGATGCAAAGCAGGCATGGCTATATGCAGGATTCTGGCTGAGGAGGTTTCTTGTAAGGCTGAGTGGTTTCCAGGCACAAGGGAAACGTGTTACTCCCTTTATTTTGCTCTGCAACTTCCATGGATTCACAGACATCTCTGTTCCTTATCCAGCTTTTCCTGCAAGTGGAAATAAGCTAGAGGGGAAATTAAAATCACGACCTTAACCTCAAATGCCCTCTCAATATGATACTTTTTGATAAAAACTCTTATAGATATTATGAACAATAATCTATCTTTTTTTCAGGCTATTGACTTTCCTATAAAGAGCAACACAGAACAGTGTCTTTCCTTCAGAAATCTCAGAGGCAGTTTAAACACCACCATCTGGGAGAACTTTGTTCTCATCTAAACATGTTTGGTTTCTGACTAATTTAAATTTATGCTTATTCAGCTTCATTGCTGTCAGGACTGCTACTCAAAAGGGAACTTTACCATAGGTGAAAGTCTCTAAATGTTGAATAGGCAAAAGGGAGACTGATGCCAAAGTTTTAAAAATTATCTTTCTCTTTAAAATTCTACTGTAAAAATTAATATGGGTTAGTTTCAAGATGATGTTTCTACATGAAGTGGCCTTTAGGCAAGGAGTTTCTTTCCTGCTTATGCTTTTCCTCCTCTTTCTATATTGTCCTGTGCAAGCACCTTTCAAAAGTCAGTGTGGCTGGATAATAGACAGTCATTAACTGTGCTTTTATGTTTGTGGATATCTTCAGTGCTGAGGTCATGATAGCCTCTCTTTACTGGATCTAAAAGTAATTTATGACAGTTCAATGTCATTAATTTTCTTCTGTTCCATTGTTTTTTTTCTGGACAGTCCCACGATTTTCTGGTATTTGCTTTATCCTTTGTTTTGTTCTCTGTGAAGTTTATGATTTGCTGTGTTAGAAAAGGTGATGTTTTTACAGAAAGGCTGGTTTGGTTTGGTTCTAAATGTTTCTTCACTTCTATTGACACTGAAGGTGTCAGAAAAAGATTCAGGATGTTAGGAGGAGAAAGTTATTGTCCTTACAAGGAAAAGCCAAAGGTGGCATCTTAAATGAATTCTGGGGTCCCCCATGAGCCCTCCTGAGCCCAGGGCATGGTCCTGTTCTTTACCCTTTTCCTTCTCTTTAACAGTTTGCCAGCACTTTCCAGTTTTTGGTCATCTTGCCTCACTGGTGACATCATAGCCAGTTGCTATCAAGCAGAGTGTGAAAAAGGGAAAAGGATACAACTTGAATAAGTTGTACATCCTCCTCCCTTTTGCCAGGGAGAAAAATAAGAGCTTTGTTGTCTGTGGGCAGCTTAACCACATCATACAACAGGAGAAGCAGCAACAGCTGCAAAGCCGAGTGGTTTTCCAAAGGATTCTTTGAGAGATCAGCTACTTTAAGTAAAGAAAGCAGAAGCTGTGAACAATTTTGCCATAAAATGGACTTAGTTCTGAGCACTACCATGAAAAATTGTGATATACTGTGGTAAGAACTGTCATTTTTATTTCTTGAAGTGCTTGGCAAGCAATGCATCATTGTCTGTCCAGTCTGTTGGCTTTGGTTTTTTTTTTTGTATCATACTTCTCGTGTTAGTAAATAACCTCCAACATCTGTAAAACTTTTCTGAAACAAATTGAGTATTAGCCTAGCTCAGGGAGCACTGGAATCAGTATTGATGTATACTGTGCAGGGAGAAGACTCTAGAAGCTGTCGTTCTGAGGCATTGGTTGCCCAGGGAGGTGGTTGAGTCACCATACTTAGTTATTTAAAATATGTGTAGATGTGGCACTTATGGACAAGGTTTAGTGGTGAACTTTGCAGTGCTGGGTTTCTCATTGGACATGATGAGCTTAAAGGTGTTTTCCAACCAAAATGATTCTATGAAATTTTGTCCTGGGCTTGGTTTAAAACTGATGAAGCTTGAGGCGCAGGCCCAGCCTCCCTTTTTTGTTGGAGATTCTTGTCTGATCAGTACTGAACCTGCACGGTATTTTCTCTTCTGTGGGAATATTAATAAAGTCTCTCTTCTCTCTGGCCTTCATTCCTAGTGGGAAAAGTCCAAGTTGGGTATTTGGGGGATTATTCTCCTCTTTTCAAATGTGGTTTAAATTCTTATGGGTTTACTTATCTATGCATGCTCAGCCACTGGCTTCATGAGGAAGCTGGGCTAAGAATAGATGAATGTTCTAGTTTACTTGCTTAGCTGAGATCTTGGCTTGTACCTGTAAATCTGCTGTGTGGTCCTTTAAGTGAAAATGTCTTGCTTTGTAGGTTCTATGCTCTCCTACTTTTACTGATGCTGTTCACCTGGGTTCCTTGTGTGTTCCTCTGCACTCTACCAAGATGGAAAATTTGACTTCTCTACTGTATCTGATCACAGCCTTCTCCAGGCCATGGAATGCTCTCTCCAGTCCTGGCTGGTAAGTCCCCTTCCTCTCAGTTTCAAATCCTTCTTAAAAATTCATTAATGTAATTAGGTAGATCACAGGGAAATCTACTTTGGAAATGATGAAACAAAATGTTTTTTACTCATTCAACATTTTCTGCGTTGAATTGAAGGGCATAAATAAAGAGTTAATGAATTTTTAGTTCATTGTGTGTAAAGCTTGAAACGAGCTAAGATGCCTAACTTCAGTGCATTAAAAGTGTGGACTAAAGCTCTAAAAAGCTTGATTTAAATCCAGTGTCATTACTCACTTTGTGTAAAAGATGAAAGCAAACACGTGGATTGCTTGCAAATCACCTTGTTCCTCTCATGTCCTGGCAAAGCAGCAGTGAGTGCTGCCCTGGTGCAATGTCTGGAGGAGTTCTGGGTGGTCAGGGCTGCTTGAAAGGGTGGTTCCCTCTTCCCCTTGTGATTTTTTACAAGGGCCACCTCAGATGGTTACCCAGCAAAGAGCACACAGGCTTCTGACAGGAGACAATTTCTTCTTAGTGTTGGATGCACAAATGTTGACTTGCTAAGGAAGGAGAAAGGTACGTGCTTGTAGTCTGAGGTCAGTGCTTGTTTTCAGTACATCTCGTGTATTTACAATACTCAGAGATCCAGAAAGCTACTAATGAGAATTGTCGGGGCAGCTGCTATTGAGCTCATGTAGCTATCATAACTTCACATAAATTTATATCAAATATGCCAAACTGTCAGCAT
Source organism: Merops nubicus (assembly GCF_000691845.1). Lineage (NCBI taxonomy): Eukaryota > Metazoa > Chordata > Aves > Coraciiformes > Meropidae > Merops > Merops nubicus. Next base: position 26,871 of record NW_008587675.1, read on the forward strand.
TAAAGAACACTCTGGGTGACCTCTCAGAAGGTCCAGCAATTTCTCTTGGTTTAGGGGGTATCTGAGAAGCTGCTGGTTTTGCCCTGTTAATTTCTGAAAACGAGAATTTTGTTTTAAAGTTCTCAGCATCATCTGGAACTCTCTTACATTCACCTGAAGTGGGCAAGTTATTAACCTTGACTGAGTAGTTTGCTTTTTAAAAAATGAATCAAAAGAACATGTTTTGAGACATTAGAAAAGGCATGTCATAAAAAACTGCTATTTCTGTGCCTGCCAAAACCAAGAACCGTTCAGGCGTAGGAAAGAGCAAAGAAAAAAAAAAAAAAACCAAAAACCAACAATAAAAACTACCCAAGCCTAAATGAAATATTAGGAAAGGAGATGAAAGACAGCCACCTGGGATGTTCATGAAACAACTGGTTTTCATCCCCTGCTGGTGCTACATTTTTCCTTGGAAAGAGAATTTATAGATCAAGGAATGACTGCACGGATAATGTGCTTGGTTGCTGTTTGTTACCCTCAGCTTAGGGCCGAAAGATCTCCTTACAGGCAAGAAAAAGTGCTCTCTTGCAGATAGCAGAAATTCCTGTATTTCATGCATTTCCTCTGCAGACCTGCTAGTGCTTTAGTGAAGGGGCGTTTGCCTCCAGTCTTACAGAAAGGAGGCAGCAGCAATCACAGACAAACATGCAGAAAGAGATGAGATAGTGCAATGGACTTGGGAACTGCTTAGTCTTTGGAAAAATGTTGTAGCTGAGAGAAATTTGTAGCTGGTTGGAAAGACTAGAAAGAGTTTGCAAATGGTAGTACCAGCTTTGTACTGCTGAGATAAAGTTTGCAATACAGCGGGCTTGTGAAAGTCTTCAAGATTACAGCATTTGTCCTTATGCAGCACTGTGAGAGTTTGGATAGTGGCCAGGGTGCCATCTGCAAGTGTCCAACAGAAGTCCCAAACACTCACTAGAATAGATTTTTCTCTCCCCTCACACCCCAACAACAATTCCAGCCAAGTGAGAATGGAAGAATTTTATGAGATTAGCAGGCTACAAGCAGAGAACTAACCTTGTCTGCCTTCAAAGCCAGGGGTATAATCTCTAAATTAAATTTACATGATTTATCACATCTAGGAAGATTGGTGAAACAACCAGAAAAACTAGAGGAGAGGAGAGGAAAATGACAGACGTTGGACTGGAGGGTTTTTACTCATCAGTGGTAAAGTGCACAGCTCAAACTACTGAAATGGGATTAGTACTGGGTCCCCAAACCAAATTGTCCTGAAACACAAAGGTGTTTAATATATTACTATCAAAATGCAATAGCTCAGGACAGCGACCCATCTGTTATCATGGAGGAATCAGATGGAAAGTGCATTAGAAGTTGGAATTTGTCCCCACTGGGAGAACTGCACTGAGTCATGGTGATGTATGGAATCTGTGCAAAGGGAATAGAGAAAATATTCTCCCTGTGATTTGTGTTGCATAATCACCACCACTTTCCACAGCATTTCTATTCTGTTGACTGCAGGTAACAGCAAAGAGAGGTTCCCCCTGGCTCCTTTGTGGCCTGTTTATACTGGGGTTTTAGTGGTGGAGGAGTTCTGTTAGAACAGTGAAAATGTGTTTAAAAAGCAAGGAGAAAGTAATACAAAAGCCAGAGGTCAACAGAAGCTGACCTAAGAGAAGACACTGCAGATCTGATGCATTTTATTCACTTGATGCCTTGATGTATAGAGTAGATACATAGAAGGATGATTTGGTTAAACATCTCTTGCATGTTGCTTCTTCACAAACAGCTTGCACGGTGTTCCACAAAAGGTATCATGCAAATGTAAAGCCATGGAGAACTAACAGGGAATTTGGGTTGTGCAAGACCAGGCTGCTTTCAGAACAGCGTGGGTCTACAACCAGGCTCAGCCCATGGGTCACAGAGGGCTAAAACCAGATTTATGTCTGTATAGCTAAAATAAGAACTAGACCTAGGCCAGTTGGGTAAAGCTTATGACAAATTCATAAGATACAGGGAAGTGTGGAAACACCTTTGCTCCCAGCTTGGTGTTGTCTGATGGCAAAGCAGAGAATTTCTTCTCACTGAGTCGACCCTGAAGCACCATGGTAATATGCTTTTCATTTCTCTAACTGCTGACCCTTTGGTGCTCATGATAAAACTCACTCTCTTTCCTTCTTTCATCCCCTACAACACCACTTTCCACTGCCACTTACCTATAGAGGCAGTTTGCCTTCCTCCAGCTATAAGCCTCTGATTTTACTTTGTGGATTCTGAAGTGACATCTACAGCTAAGACAGGAATTGAGACACCTCCTGAAAACTTACCCCATACGCTTTGCAAAGGGATTGATTAAAACTTTCTTGTTATCCCCAGGAAATCTGGGTATCTCCTAAGAAAGAGCTATGGAATAGTTTCCCCAGTTAACTGCTTGGATCTTCTTAGAAATTCTATCATTTTTCATTTTTATTATCTGTTACCAGAACTACCTAGGTGGCATATTGAAGAACACTTGTCAAAAAATGGAGCTTTGTTCTTTTATCAGGAATAAATGAAATTTATCTCATAATCCAATCACTCCTTCTGAAATTACTATAGATCCAGACAAAGAAGAATCGAAGATAATGTATTTTCTTCATTCATTGCATTAGCATTCATCATCTTTCCTCATATTTTTCCAATAAAACCCCCCAGTATTTAAAGGCTAGTAAAGACTGTCTTGGTGTGGTTTTTCTTTTGTTCTTGCCACTTTTTTTTGGTTAGCAGAAGTTGGCACGTGGCCATGCTCACATCTGCATAGTCCCTCCTAAAACCTGGTGGGGTGTCACTCCAAAGAGACACCTCATTAAATTTGTGGTGGCAAATGTTTTTCACCTTCTCAGGAGCTCTGCAGTGATTAATGTTGGGGTTTTCGTCACCTTCCATCTCTCTGAGCACATTTGAGCCAGTTCCTGGGTCCATGCTAGTAGGCACCTTCACAGGTAGCCAGGACCACTTGCCCTCTAGTGTTTTTTTTTTTTTTTTTTTTTCCCTCTTTCTGCTGTTTAGGGAGCCTGGATGACAAACCTAGGTTACATACTTCATTTTCTGATGCTTAAAATGAGATGAGTTCTATCCTCCAATTCCTTCAAAGCTATTTACTTGATTTTTCTTTCCCGGATGCCTCTGGCAAGAGACTGTTTCAGATCAGTTCTCCCCTGCATGAAGAGATTCTCACTCAATTCCTCCAAGGCTTGACCTTTTCTGAGCTTTTTCATTTATGCCACCTGCTTCCCACATTTGACATAGTCCTAAAGAGTTTTGTACCATCTCATGAATTCTCTTTAGAATTATGCTTTACCTTGGTCACCTCCAAGTCTCCTCTCTCCCAACAAATACAGTTCACATTTGCCCAGTGCTTCTGTGTGGGGTGTCAAGCTACCAAATCAGTCTTGTATTGCCTGAACTAGCTCCTCACAGAAACATCTTCAGGGGCCAAGCTATTGCTTGGTCAGAATGTGAAAGTTGGGGGGAGGAAGGACACAAGGAACCGCTTTTTGCTTAGCTGAGGCACTTGTGCTGGAAGAGCCTTGGTGCAGCTGAATGCCTCCAGAGATGCAAGGAGTTTGCTGGTTACTGAAGGCAGCACAGTAGCTGTATGAAAGGGAGTTCCACACAGACATATTTCACTCTTTACTACTTTTCCTATCCAGTTACACTGAAATTCACTTTTCTACTGTCAGAGTTGTTTCTTTAGCTTGGAAATCGGAATGCTGTGGGGGAAAAGGCCACAAAAGCAGAGCATGTTTCAACATTTCCTGAATGGCACTGTAATAATATGCACTGTATTTTGTCCAGTTTGGAGCTGGCTTTACGTTATCATTTATCCAGCACTGTGTATTTGCATAAAGTGGAGCACCTTGATCATGATTTTGGTTTACTGCTTGCTGAAATGTAATCTTGTGCCTTTATACCTTTTAGCTTAGGTACACACTGAGCCTTGGGACAACAGTGTAAGGAAAGCTGGCATGAAAAAGATCAACAGGTTTCTTTGGAGGAAAGGAACTGATGAAGAAATTGGGAGAGGAGAAGCTGATTAATATCCTGGGCTTGGTCAGATGCACAGGGAGAAATCAGTCTTCGCACTGGTATGAGGGATGGGGTAGGACTATCCTGTCTCACTCCAGCTTGTCCTTTCACTGTCCTAACCTGTTCCTGAGACCACCGGGCTGGGGTCTGTAGTGCAGCCACCTCTTAACTCTTTCTCTGCTGCTGGAGAAATCACAGGATGCATCTGCCACAGCAGATGAGAGGGAAAAAATATCTGCTGTAAACCTCACCCAGAACACCACTGATCTGGAAGAACAACTTTCAGGAAGCAGGTGAACGAATGATGTATCACAAGGTAGTTTTGACCCTTGCCAGGGTCTTATTAAAGACCTTCTTTTGTTACAGCCAACTGTGTGTAGCACAGACTGGTCACAAGGCATTGATAGATGTTTTCCCCATCCTACTCTCCATTAACTGAGCCATAGTGAGAATGTGTCAGTCTTTGAAAACATACTAGGGAAAGTCTGGGAGGGAAGGAAATAAGCAGTCAGAAAGATAGTGTTCTCCCCTGGTGCAGCATGGTCTAGGTGGGTTGTGTCAATTAATGGAAATTATTTATTTGGACTCTGCTTTATTTATTTATGAGGCTGATGCATCTGTGGAGAGTCTGCTGGTCCCCCACCAGTGATGGATTTCTATCTAGACAAGTTTTGGTTAGTTCCCACAGAAAGAGGTAAATTACAATAGTTTTTAATTGGGGAAGTCATTAGCTGCTGTTTCCTGAGGACAGGAGAGATTCCCTACTCCTTGGAAGCTTCACATCAAGAGTCTCATACCCCAGGGTCAGCCCATCAAACTTTTATCCTGAGGCATCTATGGTAACCTTCAAACAACCTCCCCTCTCAGTCTGGAAAGTATGAAAAGCACCTGCACAGGGCTGAGACCTCAGTGGAGCAAATCATCCTTTGGAGACATCTCTCTGTCCTAGTGAGGGCCCAGGGTGACTAGTTACTATTTCTAATTTCAGCACCCCAGCTAATGCCTCCAATACTGTGGGGTGAAGCTGTGTCTGGTCTCCTAGTTAAGCTGCTGGTGTTGAACGAAGCTTGTGGGATTTCCAGCCTTTCAACTGCCTTGGGCAGCAAGAGGGAACCTCATAATTTCCACCTCAAGAGGGAGGTGTCCCTTGTCCTGTGCTATCAGGATGACAGCACCCTTTGTACCATAAGGGCTTTAACTTCCTAGTGGGAAAGTAAGAAAACACTAGATTTTGTCTAAAGGAAAGCTCTGAATCTGCCAAATACTTGTGAGGCAACAAAACTTGCAGAGGGTCTGGAATGGGGCAGATTTACAACTACTTTGTGGCTGTAATTTTCTCTGCTTGCTGGTCCTAAGCTTTATTTGCTTTGGGAGAATACCACTGTGTGTATTTTGGTGTGACATTTACAGTTTTCCTCATGAAAACTGGCCCAGCAGCAGCCCGGGGACAGCAGACCATGAACTTATGAGGACTGGCATGGAGAGTGTGCAGCGAGGTCAACACAGGGGTGTGATTTCTCCTCCCTGCAAGAAGGGAACAGGATCACTTGCTGTGGAAGGATGCTCTGGAGAGTTGATGTAGAATTATTTGCTTTTTGCTTCAGTTGCCCTTTTTCTCAGGAAAATGAAACCAGTATTTTAGGGCTGTGCTGCCCAGTTTCAAGCCTTGAGGCATTTTTTTTTTTTTCATCGAATGATGCTATTTATTTATTTGTCTGTCTAGCTATTTTTAAGAAAAGTTGTCAGAATATATATTGTTCCTCCCTCCTTGTTCCCCAGACCCTTTCAAAAACTTGAAAATCATCTGATATAATTCTGTTTAAAAGGAGAAAAAAAAAAAAAAGGAAGAAAAAAAACTCAATTTGGAGCACAATTTGTCTATCTAGAAACAAAGTATTCTGGAAGGAGTAAAAATGAAGTTCTATAATTGGAATTGATTTTTAAGGTTCATCATGGAGTTTGCTCTCAAGTCCCTGTGGCAGTGCAGGGAAAGAAGATGCAAAATAGCACTGATGATACAATGATAGCAGGCACTGTAGAACCTGGTGTGTGGCTGTGGTGGTGTTATAAAAACACAATACCGTGGTGTGGCTGCGTGTTGCAGCTTAGGGTGAGATACTGCAGTTGTCTGAAGAGATGGAGATGCTGGTTCTGCTAATATCTTGGAGTAAGGTAAACTCTGCAGCATGAGCTGGCACAGCTTTTGTGTTTGGCTAGTTGTGGCACTGATTTATATCAGGAAGGAGTTTCATGCAGCGGGGCACCGTAGGGAGACAGTTGCTTGTGATTGACTCATTGTGCCAAACTTGCGTTGAGTTTTATTTTTAAAAACCCTGTGTAGTCTCTTTCTCCTCCCTCCCTCTCCTGCACTGAGCAGCACTAAATGCTGTTTGCCACTGAGGACACTCAAACTAATTTTTCAGAAGTGCTGATGAAGCAGGACATGCTTTTATTGCTGTCATAATATCTCTCAAGCTTGCTTCCTTGATTGCGTTTGTAAAACACCGACCTTAATAAGCTCAGACCCTAAGGAATGGATGGTGCAGACGGTAGCCCCTGAATGACAGCCCATCTGCTTGTGTGTCTTGCAGGCCAAAATGACTTCATTACAAGGCAGTATTAAGCTGAGTGCAGAGCCTGGCAGGAGAGCTCAGCTTTGCTGTACCTACCACTATGCTCTTGCCCCATTTGATCCCATGGTGCGTGCCAAGGTAATTGGCACATGAGTTCTGTTCCTCCTGCTGGGAGACTCTTTCATTACACAGCATGTTTCCTGTGAGCAGGGAAACGTGCACTTTCCATGTCAGCATATTTACAGGCTGCTGTAGGACAGAGCTGGACGGCTGCCTCCTCACGGAGGGTGCACAGAGATGTGAAAATTTTAGGAAGCAAGAGAAGAAGGGGGCAGGGCACGATGAACAGACTGTTGCAAAGCAAGCAGGTTGCTATTCTTGAAGCACATCTTTATCTGCCTATGAAGCTTTTAGAAGGCTTTTCAGCTAGATGCTCTCAGTGGTATGGCAAGCAAAAGCTGGGAGTTTGGGGACCCTGCTACAGAGCCAGTGATTGTACACCATGAGCCCAGAAGACTCCTGATGCATGTAGATCAACATCTGCATGTTACCCAGCCTGGAATGCACACACAGCCTGGTATTCAGCAGTCCAGGCCACTGGTGGCTGGGAATGGCCATCTGGGCCCCACCCAATGCAGTCCAGATCTGCACTGTCAGGGCTGTCTCTTCCCAAGATGGGGCAATTCCATAGCCAGGGTTGAAACTATAGCATTTAATCTACTATCACAGGCAAGAGAGACTTCTCTTCCCTTGGCTGAAAAGGGTCTCAGCCAAGTTCTCAGTGTACTTTAAGCTCCTCTTCACGTTCGCAAATGTGCCTCAGCTCCAGCCAGTGGCATCTGCAAGTTTAAACCAGTCTGCAGCTCAGTTAGTGTCTTCTGGGTTTGCCCTGCAGCTAAGGTGCTTCTGATTTCTTTGGTTCTCCTGAAATTATACAGCCTGTTTATCCCCAGATCCATCTCTTTCTCCCTCTTCCACCCTGTATGCCTCTTGTCCTCGCAGTCCTGCCATTGCACCTATCTCCCAGTCAAAAACCTTCCCTGGAAGCAGAGATCCCTCTGCCCAGGCTGCTGGAGTTGTCCATCTCAGTTCTCAGCTGCAGCAGCCTCCCTGTGCACCTCTGCAATGGCAGCACGCTCTCCACAGCCAGAGGCTCTGCTCCTTCAGTCCTGGCCTTGCTCTGGGAAGGCTGCAGTGGCAGATTGTGGTGATTCTGCAGTAATGATACAAGGCTGGGGGTGCATGGAGCTGTGTATGCTTGTAGCTGATTTAACAGCACCGAAATAATTTCCCCAGCATTGTGATTCATTGGGGCAGCATTTTCTTCATCTGTGGCTAAACCCCTCTCCAAAGATTTGTACTGGCAAAGTTAACTGGCATAGGGTAATACCAGCCACACATGTTGTTACCCCATTCTTATACCCATTCTTCTTCCTTCCTGTTTCTCGGTGTACTTTTTGGGTCCAAATGCATATGGAAGATACCTCTGAATGAAAAGAAATGAAAAGAATTGAATGAAATGAAAAGAATGAAATGAAAAGAATTGACTCTACGTCTTGGTTAGGATATACCTACAAACCATGTCTTGGTAAGAATCAGACTGGATAGTGGATCTTGTTGGGAAGCTTTTTGACAATTTGCTTTCAAATGTCTTTGCAGCAGGAGTGATGCAGATCTAGTGAAATGTAAAGGAGAGAGGATGTAATCTCTCAGGCCAAGAGAACCCAGTTGTCCCAGAGCATAAAATCCTGTGGGTTTCTTCTCCCTTCTTTTTCTTTGATGTTGGCACTCACATGGAAAACATGGGCTGCTAGAGGTGTTGAGGAATATCTGAGCTCTCAGGCTGAGTGGGGCTCTGCTGGGCCTGAATGAGTGAGGAAAAAAGCTGGTGGTGCAAACTGGCTTTGTCATTAAAAAACCAGCAAGACAGTGAACCCTCTGTATTTGTTTGCAATGCCATAGCATTATTTTCATATGACTCATTGTATGAAGTACTTTAAGGGTGCCTCTAGATGTTACAAATTTGGTAAAAAGCCCAGGATCCATGGTTTTGAATTGTCAGTATTCCTTCCCTGCTTTTCATTGTGGTTTTTTTGGTTTTTTTTTTTTTTTTTTTTTAGTTTTGTGGGGGTTTTGTTTGTTTGGTTTTTTTTTATCATCCTCCTCATTCTTATTGCTCCTTCCATTGCACTTGTTTTATTTTTACTTCAATTGATTTGCATATCTGCTCCTTTGTGGCACAAACTTTTCACATCTTTAAGTTCATGACCCTTGTTCTGTGTGTTTGATACAATTTTAAGTAGCTTTGTAGTTTCTCTTCTCTCTTCAGTCCCTCCAGAATTGATATCACTCAATCAGGTTACCATGTTTTCCCTCCTATGGATTCTAGCTCGACTTCTCTATCCTGCTGTTGTAACTAAGGTCACTCAGTGCCAGGCTAACTCACTGCATCCCTGTCACAGCTTCTGCATGTCTTTGTAATGATCATTTGTTAGACTGCTGTCATCCCCTAAACGCATTCTCAAATATTCTCCTCTGTCTGCTGTTGGTGAAGCTTGGTTGGTGAATTCAGCCTCGTGCCCTGGACGTCTGAGCAAAGGAGAACAGGGACTTTCTCAGCCCTGTCCCTGACCCCAGGGAAATGCCTTTGTGACAAATGGAGGATGGAATTATGCAGTACTCTCTGCTGCTTCGTAGGATATTGCTTTGGAAGGAGGCAAGAGCCGCAGCAGGTGCTCCTTTACTGTGTTTTGGGGGTTGTCCTTTGCCTTTTGTCCTGACACTGAGCACCACTGAGAGGAGTTTGGCCCCGTTGTCTTTACTTCCTCCATCAGGTATCAGTACATGTCGATAAGTTCTCCCTGAGTGCCCTTTTCTCCACATTAAGCAATCCCAGTGCTCTCAGCCTTTCCTTGTACTCCAGGTACTACAGTCCCTTAGTCATCTGCATGGCCATTTGCAGGACTCCCTCCAACATGTCCATGTCTCTCTTGCTCTGGGGAGCCCAGCACTGGGCACAGGACTCCAGATTTGTCTCACCAGGACTGGGCAGAAGGCAGCAACCACATGCCCCCGACCTGCTGGAACCTGCTGCCTGGCACAGCCTGTGGTGCTGCTGCCGCCCTGCTTTGCCATGGGGGGACATTGCTGACTCACGTTCAACTTGTCCACCAGGACAGTGATGTGCACTGCATGCTTCAGTGTCTTTCCATTTAATTTGGGTCATTAATGTTTCTCCTGGCTGCCGGAGCCATTTCTGTTTGTATTAGAGTGTTCCAGTTTGTACTGAGTATTATCAGATTGCAATCTGATGCGAAATGGGCAAAAGCTGATTGAAGGGCCAAGGCAATTCTCTCCCTCATCATCTTCCAGAATAAGCACTGCTGTTGTAAGCTCCAAAAACACCTGTGAATGAAAGAGGTTTCTTAAATTCTTGGATGACTTCCAGCATCTATCTGTGGGGAGGATAATCTTTCTGTGAAGGAAGGATGGAAGCCTGTGCATATACAAAGGTGACATTAAACTGAGCTACCCTTCCACTCACATTTGCTAATAATCCATTGCACATGTTTCGGAGGCTTAAAGGCCCAGTGTGAATTTCTTCTTGGGAAAATGAGCCTTGTACAGTATGATTTTCTGAGCCCTAGAGATGAGCAAATCTTCCTCAAATATGTTGAATCATTGATGGATATTTGTTGCCAGCTTTAACCGTTCCTGTCACACTAGCCTCATTTTTACCCAGGTGACTGTTTCTTGTGGCAGGAGGGTGAGACAGTGGCACATGCACATCAGAAGAGAAATGTCTCAGAACAGCTGGGAGTCTCCAGGGCTTGTCTAGGAGCAACATGGATGCTCTGCACAGTGGTAGGATCATAGGAGAGTCTGCTTCTGAAGTAGCAAAAAGGGCTTCCTAGGCTCCTTCAGAGACTTGTCTGTTCATTTGGATTTCCACACTGAACATTGCAATTGTTTCCCTGAGCAAAATTTCAGAGAATTTCAGCCTCCTCAGTGATCTTTTCTTTCTCCTGTTGTAGCTGATAACTGGCTGTGCAGCAGATGTGGAAAAAAACCCCTGCCCAACACGTTTTTCTCTGCTTGCGGCAATCCATGAGTACTCTCATATCCCCCTCTCCCAGTGTCACCAGAAAAAGCCTCTGTTGTTCTCAAATGAAAAATATCCCACCCAACAACACAGAAGTTTCTTTGCTGTGGAGGGTCAACAGTAGGTGGATTACACCCTGAAAATCCCCTGGCAGTTCTTGGAAAATAGGATTTAGTTCTTTGTATAAAGGCAACTTTTATTAAGCAAACTGCCATCCAGTTGGCTCCCTGGAGTGCTGAGCTAGGTGAATTTAGGAAGGTTTTATCCAGGAAATTGGAGGGACACGGTTATCTGTCACAGACTGAAAACCCCTGCCAGTGGCCCCAGGGAAGATGCTTCGATACAGATGCAGGAAAAAATCCATATGTGGTCAAAGCAGTGAGGAGACGAGAGTGGCTACCAGGTGATAACATCCCCATTTAAAATCAAAAGAGATGTTCCCAACTTACTGTGAGTTTCTTGGGTAATCAGCTAAGTGAACTTGAGGCCTTTTAAATGCTACAACTTTCTGTATTTACCTGTAGGATGGTTTTGTTTGTGGTGGTTACTTTCTAAAACGTTGATGGTAACGCATTGCTGGTAGGTTTAAGAACAATTTGGGCAACAGCCTTGTTTCTGAGGTCAAAATTGAAGAAGGTACAGACAATACTTTGAGAAAAAACTGTACGTAAGCATGCATGTGCATTGCATATTGGAGAACATATGCCTGTGGCTATGATGCACATTTTTCTCAAGAAGATTTGGTGAACATGACCTTTGGGCTTAGACTGGACTGATTGTATTCCTCAGGGTGTTGCAAAAACCCTGAAGGTTGTTGCCTTCTTGCAAGCTGCCGGTAGCTTTGGTGGCCCAGCTGAAGAGCAGACAGCTCTGGAGTATGGCACACTTGACCCCTTTTGTGTGATCATGTTTGCCTGTGTTAACTATAGAGATTATGGCATTAAGTGCTGCTGTGTTGGCATAAATCTAATCAGAGAATCTTTTTTTATAGTTGTATTTCTCTAATGGACCTGGGAGCTGCTTGCAAAGTTGAGTAGTAGTGATCTGGCCCTGGGAAGCTTGAATATCAGGGATGAAGTCAGCAGAGAGCTGAGACTTCTCCAGAGCTGGAACCCAAGTCTAGACCAGGATCACCTAAGATTAGGGAGATAAGATCTAGCTGAAGGAATAATATGGGCCCTTGTTCCTGACTAAGCCTTTTTTATTTTTGACTTTTTTTGTCTTGTGGTATTTGGTCCTCTCTACCCTTGTCCAGAGGGAAGGACACTGTGGAGACGCAGGCAACCACTGCTGGGTCTGCTTTACTGCCCAGGATGTAGGGCTGGGGAGGACTAGGGGACACCACTGAGGCCACAGTAGCCTTGCATTCACCTCCCTTCTGTGTAATTGGAGCAGACAGGGACCAAATGGGTCATAAATGTGCCCCTAAGCTGCAGGGGAGAAGGCACCCTGTGATGCACCCTGAGGGGCTTGTCCTCAGATCATCTAGACTGGGGGGCCCTTTGGACATCCAACCGTGGTGTCAGGGAACAGCTTAGGCAGACAAACTTGTATCTGGCTACTGAGAAACTCCCTCGGGTGTCACAGCTCCACCACAGTTGGTGACACCTCTGACTCCTCTCATCCCCATGCAGAGATGAGGCTCAGGAGGGCTGGATGGGGCACAGTCTGTGCTGGTTTCTCTGCTTGCTGTGCTGGACCCTCCTGCAGAGCCCCTGCAGCTCCCCCAGCCCACTGCTGCTTCGTGCACACCTCCCAGCAGAGGCACAGCAGGTCTGGGTGTTGCCCTTAGTGTACAGAGAAGAGGGTAGCAGGTGATTTTTGAGTTAATGAGACCTTTCAGAAACAAAGCTTTTTTGGCAAAGATAACGCACCACCTTCTTTTCTTTCCTCTCTCCTTCCCCCAGTGCTCCCTTATTCCAATTCCAGGTGCTTCTGCTGCTGGAAAGATATTTATCATTTCTCCATCTTTGACGGTAGATTTTTTTTTTTTCCCTCTCTTGCTCTCTCATTTTATCTTGCCCAAGGGGTCTGTGCTACCTTTTATTAGCTGACACTTCACTTCTGCAGATGGAAATGACACTAATGGAATGTGGCTGAGGCTTTATTACACAAATGCTGTTTGCCCTGCACAAGCAAACCTCCAAATAATCCTGCAGGAAAGGAATAAACCTTGAAGGCAGGTGCCAGGAGCTGCAGATGAAAAAGAAAAACAGGAGGAGAGGCTGATGGTTTAAGGAGAATGAAATAGGGAAGAGGATGAAACAAGCTAGGGCATATTCCTCTGTGTCCAAAAAGAGAGCAAAGGTAGTTTAACTGGGAACAAGCTTCATTTTATGTTCGAGTTACTGGCAGAGGTTTCTAGGTGAGAAGATGGGGCAGTGGTGGGCATGTGGCTGGCATGCCTGTCATCACCTCAGCTTCTTGCCCAAAAGCTGTGCCAGTAAAATAAGTGTTAAGGATGGTGGATGCTGTTCTGGAAGCTTTGGTGTTGCTTCTGTGAGTGAGCATAGGGCTTTCAAGCCAAAAGCATATCTCACCAAACGTGGCTGTGCTAACCCAAGCTGACAGACATGGATCTTTTTGCTCTTCCTGAGCATGAAAACCCACTCATGACATACCGAGAGGTAAACATCACTGTGTCCATGTGCTCTGGCTCCTTCTCCTTCTAACTTTAGTGAGCCCAGAGCATCCCTCTGCACTGTGAGAAGGAGATGTTAGCACTTGCTGGACCCCTGAGGAGCCACTCTTGAATCTTGTCACTTGGCTGCTGTCAGCTCTAAACCCCAGGACATAATGATAACCAAATGATTGCAGAGACATAGTGCTAGAACAGAGTCAGAGAATAAGCATCTGGGGAGGAGGGTGGCTGGCTAGGAAGACTCAGAGGGTGTGAGGGAAGTGGCATTCACTGAACAGCAGCCTCCGTGGCTGTTTTTCTGTGTTATTGATGCTTGCTTTTCCCTCCCTCTTTTATTTTCATGGTGTGTCTGTTGCATGTATGGCTCATTAGGCAACAAGATGCTAATACTATCTGTAAAGCTGCAGAACAGATACCCTCCCCCTCCTCTATTCTTCTCTTGGATTATTTTTTTTTAAATTAAGTATCTGTTTTACCTTTGTTTTGTTTTGTTTCCTCTCCATGTCATCATCTTCCCTTGGCTTCCTTCATGCATAGTGTAGTTCAAAGGAGAATAAGTTCAAGAGTTGGAAACTTTCTTTGCTCTCTTTCTTGCTGTAGGGATTCCTCCAATCTCTTAAACCCATTAACCCTATTTTAGAAAATTGTGACATGTTGAGAAATGTCCCATTGGGGAATGATTCCAGCAGGAGCAGCCTGTGTACTGACCAGTTTGAAAGGGCAATAGCCCTAGATGAGTGCCAAGAGTTAGTTAACCCAGTGAACAAAAGACTCAAAGATGGCATGGAAATTGAAACATTTATGCTAATCCACAGAAAAAAAGACAACCTGGACAGTATGTGTGTAGCTGGTGCTCCCTGTTCCCCTGTTGACTTTTGGACTGATGTGACAGGAGTTTTATGAGAAGAAGAGGTTTTTTTGCCTGTTTCACCGAGGAGTCATCAGATCAAATGGTCATTTCAGAGATTGTCAAACACTGCTGTGCTTCACTTTCACTGTAGATCCCTTCTGTCTGGGTGAGAGGCTGGTTCTGTATGGGAGCACAAGTCAAATGACTCCCTGGCTTTGATGAAGAAAATCGATGGGGAGGTGTGACAGTAGTTTTCAAATACATGAACAGCCAAGAGGAAAGTGGTCACCATTCCTTATTTCTGCTCTGTACAGGACAACCAGAAAGGGGCCCCAATGACAGCAAGGAATGTAGCAGTTTGTAGGAAAACTGGTATTATAAGAGCAGTGCTGGCACAGAGCATCCAACGTGGCTATGTCACCATCCCTGCAAGTCTTTAAGGTCAGTTTAAAGCAGCATCTGGCACAGTACTGAGTCTTGTCTTGTGACACTGCTGTGGGTGTTACTTTGCCTTCAGTGGTCTTCCTGGCTTTAGTCCAGAGGATGCTATGTAGATTTTTATGGTGGAATCCTCCTAAGAAGTAACATTTTTGGAAGTAAGCCCCCACCACGTAGCCTCACCTTTACAATGACCCTGGTTCTTCTCAGTGCAGCTACCACCCAACGGAGGGATTGCCTGTAGGTACATGTGTGCAGTCACCCCCACACATCCATCATTTATGTGCCTTTGATTGTAGATGAGGATTTTATTTATAGTACAACCTTTCATTCTTCCTTCACCAAAGCACTTAAAGGTGTTATATATCATCCTAATAAAACCCATTACAATAAAATACTACCTCTGGAATCTTTGAAAATGAAAGCCAGGAAGCGGGTGTCCAGTGAAGGTGGGGGGAAAAAAAAGGGCAAGAGGAGACAATAGGCAGTTTACACATCTGAAGTGCCAGAAAAGCCATGTTGCAGCTAGAACCTAGGGACCATCCAAAGGTCTTGAGAGCCTTTGCTGAAATGGGGTGAGACAGAAAGAGACAGTGGTTTGATAAGAATGGAGGAAATGGCAGGGATTGGTTAGCTGTGCTAATGTATCTCTCATCTGGGAACAGTTTGGAGTAATGACTGTTGCTCAAAGAGAGACTGTGCCTCTAGCCCAACCTCCTTCCCATCTTTGTCTTGTAAAGTCTTCATTGAGGAAAGGGCTGGGGTTGAGTCTGAGGAGGGGGCTTGCATCTTTTTCATGCACAAGAGCCTACCATGGTGGAACTGGCTGCAGCTCTGGGATATGATGGTGGGATGTGTGAATAGATGGGGACTAGACCTGGCCCAACCAATCTTTTTCATTCTTCCCCGCTATTCTTTTTTCCTGCTTCCCCCTATTTCTTGAAATCCTTTCTGGGTGAAAGAAATCTTTCATTTTCTGTTTTTAGAGCTATTCTTTGTTGTAGTTAAAGCCCTTTTACATGTCTCCCTAGAGTAATGTGTCTTTGTGCTTCTTGTTTAGGCTCGAAGACATAAAGGCAGTTTAGTCTCCCTTGTTCTCTTCAGTTCTATCCAGATGTGTTTATCCTCAAAGCCTAGCACTGTTTTCTTAATCATTTTGGGTAGTCAAAGTTTGTCTGTCCTGTGGGAGGGCTGTGTATCTACAGCTGGACTCTACTCACAGCAGAGGCAGTGCTTGTTCATTGTGCAGTCATGAAGAGACATCAGGGAATATGCTGACCTTGTTATAATTAATGGATAGTGGGGTAATGGTTCTGTGTGACGCATTAGATACAGAAACGGGATCCAACACTTCTACATTTAGGGTAATTGAAATTCTGAGACATTTATTATTTTGGGCACACTACAGTAACTTGGGTCTTTAAATCTTAAATTAATTTTTTCAGACATTTACAGGAAGAAAACAAGAGGCTGGAGAATAAGGGAGAGACTCAAGCAGACCATTGACTGGTCATCCCAAGGCAGGGCTTTGCTATTTTCTGCTGTTCCCTGTATGAAGGTGAGAGAGAGACCTGGGGAACTCATGCAAACCATGGATCTTAAGCATTGGGGTATGCTTGCCAAAGACTTAGTCATTGAAATGTTCTGCAGGACAATGTCTGAGGAGAATGTAAGTCTAAAGATACCTGTGATGGGGGACCAGACACTGTTCCTTGGTCACAGCCCAGAACTGTGACCCAGACCACTGCTTGAAATCCTCTCTTGAGCATGCAGAGCTAGGGGAGAGCAGAAGTCTTGGGCCATGGGGTGGTAAAGTTGTAGGACTACAGCTGACAGTTTTCCACAGCTTAAACTTGATCCTGTGACCTGGGCTGTGTCACTCCCCCCTGTTACCCTTTTCATGAGATGAGAACCTCTTGTGGGGCAGGATTGTCCCTCCCTGGGGCTGTATCTGTTGCAATGCCAAGAGCAATCCCTGACAGGGCTGTTGCATCCTATGCACAGAGCACACGGCCTGGGCAATGCTTCTCCCCGAGTGCCTCGGAGGCCTCATAGGGTTTGCTCAGATGTGCAGAGACAATTTTCTGTGGGAATCACTTTGCCAGTCGAGTGCTGTGGACTGGAACAACCTGTCATTACAGGCCTCACCTGTTATTTGTCTATACAGCTGCTTGCACAATTAAGGGGATAGATATGTAATAACCAGCCAGCTAAGTAAAGGGATTGGAAACCAGGCTAATAAAATCCATTTTCCTCAGCTGCTCTGTTATAGCAGTGCCCAACTAGATCATTTGCTTCACAAACCAGGAACCACATTAATTTTGACTCCGTTCTTTTAAAACAAGCAGACAAACAACAGCTTGCTTCATCCTCCCCTTCCCACTCACATGTGAGCACGGGAGGGGGTGCCACAGAAAGGTACAAAATGAAACAAATGGGCACAGGGGAGAAAAAAAAAAAGAGACAAATGTAGACAAAATACAGAAGGGAGCTAGAAAACTTGATATCCCTGGGAAAGTTATTTTTTCAGTGCTTTGCTTCATTCCCTGCCCAAGGAGCCTTTCAGTAAAAGATAGCAGCTTCTCATAGCACATGACTGGTGCTTATTTTTGATGCAGTGATTTTTATGTTCTCACATGGAAGAGTTCCACAGGCTTGAGTGGAGAGTGAGCACTTTGCTGTTGAATTGCAGAACCTGCTTGCAGACGATAAGAAACATATTTCCTGGTGCTGTTTAGGTTGGTTTCACTAGGTTTGAGGAGCAGGTGTTTTCTGGAGTTTTGGAGGCACTCCATTGCAATATCACCTTGGTTTGGGTCCAGGGTCATAAGGCTGTGCTCATCGTAACAGGAGTTATGGTTAACATAACTTAGGAGTTGGGTTAACATTTCTGTGGCAACAGGAGTGGTGCACTGTCAGGGATGTGAACTCACTGGTCTTCAGGCTGGGGAGAAAAGTCAGAGGGAAAGTAAATATAAATAGCAGTGTTGTGGTGTCCTTACCTGTCTGTGTGCAGGGAAGAGCCTTGGCTAGAACCATTGGCACAGTGGGGTGACAAGAACAAGGTTTGCTCCTTCACTTCATTCCCATTCACAATTTCCAAGTGAGACTCACAAATACTTCCTAAAACCAAGATGTTCTGGTATTTCATGGTCAGTTTGGCCTCAAAACAAGACTGACAGTCATTTTAGCTCTTATGAGGCTAGCTTCTATTATAATTGGTGTTATTATTCCAAGGGGCCAGTCTTGCTTTTTCAGCTCTGATAAAATCCTTGCTAAAGTTGGTGCATGTATCTAAAATTTACTAGGCAGTTATTAAATGATTTCTCTCAATAATATTTATGGATTTATAAAATGCAGAAAAAAAAGGTACTATTTCTTTTTAGCTGTAATCTGCCTCTCTCAAAGCACATGATAAGAAGTCAAGGACAAATAGACAGATAGTCTGAAGACTGGCTCAATCAGTGCATCTGTACTAAGTGTTCCTGTGCCTGCCTGGGAATGACAGTCCAATTTCACGAATCCAAAGTCTGACACCTCCCACTAGTGTTACATTGCCCTTTGTTTCTTTCCTTTTGATTTCTCTTTGAAAAATCCAGTTCATTCATGGTCAGAGAACCCCCTCCTCAGTCCTCTCTGTTCATCAGAGCCCTTCATAACCTGGTGTAGGATGAAAGGCATGTATAGATAATTTATGGGAAATCAGTAATTGAATCTTGGCTGTTCTCATAAATCATATCACCCAGCTATCAAACAGCTGTGGGTAGTGTAACATATTCCAAAACCTGCATAATTGATGACTCCCTTGCAATAGTCCTGCACACATGACTGGTGACTCCTTTATTCCTTCCTCCCAACAATGTTTTGAAGTTTCCAGTGAGGGAAACTCAGCTCTCTGGTATCTGGGGAGACTGGTAAACCGAATGGCCAAAGCCATTAAGGAAAAGTTGCTGATAAAGGAGAACGTAATCCAAATTGATGGGTAAAATGAATACTTCATGCTTTTTCTTAAAGGGATGAGGAATGATGAAAGCACCTGAGGAGGGAAGCTTTATTTCTGAGACAGGTTTATGGGTCGTGTTTATGCAGCAGAGAGATGCTTATGAA
Organism: Merops nubicus; assembly: GCF_000691845.1. Lineage (NCBI taxonomy): Eukaryota > Metazoa > Chordata > Aves > Coraciiformes > Meropidae > Merops > Merops nubicus. The sequence continues at coordinate 45,653 of NW_008587675.1, forward strand.
AACAGGACTGTTGTAAGGAAAGCCACTCACACGTGGGCTCCTGCCAGCAGCAAACACACTGCAGAGTGCATCAGCTGCCTCAAGGCTCCTGCTGAAACTATCCCCTCAGCAAGTCCTGAAAGCAGATCCTCTCTGCTTGTGGGCTGAGGTCAAGTGCCAGTGAAGTGCTTTAAATTTATTTCATCCAGGTCCTCATGGGGATCTGAATGTTGGTGGCTGTAGAGGCAGGTTTTTTTGGCTCCCCC